>NC_055997.1:112051410-112351410 GCF_018446385.1 Zingiber officinale
TTGAAATGGTCCGAGCAGAAGCAAGTTCCGCTCGGAAATTGCCCCGGATCGAGGTAAACGCCATAACTGAAAGGCCTCCCTCTTTAGTCTACGAAGAAAAGGAGGAAGTACAGATACACCCCACTCGATCGGAGGCTACAACATTCATCGCGCCCGATCTGGAGGTGAAGCAGAAAGAGGAGCTGGTCCAATGCCTCAGAAGAAACCATGATGTCTTCGTCTGGTCGACACATGAGCTGCCCGGAATTTCACCAAGTGTAGCGCAGCATGAGCTCCACGTCCGACCGGACACTCGGCCTGTGAAGCAGAGAAAAAGAGATTTCAGCGCCGAGCAGAATGCCATCATCCGAGCGGAGGTGGAGAAACTCTTGGAGGCCGGCCATATCCGCGAGGTGCAGTTCCCGAGCTGGCTGGCGAACGTAGTATTAGTCTCCAAGCCGGGCAACAAGTGGAGAGTATGCATAGATTTTCGGGATCTCAACAAAGCTTGCCCGAAAGACTTTTATCCTCTACCTCGGATAGATTAGCTGGTGGACTCTACGGCCGACTGTGAATTAATCTGTATGCTCGACGCCTTCCAGGGCTATCACCAAGTGCTGCTCGCCCGTGAAGATCAAGAAAAAGTCAGCTTCGTGACGGCCGACGACACTTATTGCTATAATGTGATGCCGTTCGGATTAAAGAATGCGGGGGCCACATATCAGCGCTTGATGAATAAAGTATTCAGAGAGCAGATCGGGCGGAATCTAGAAGTTTATGTCGACGACATTCTCATTAAGTCCGTCCGAGCGGCTGATCTCTTCAAGGACATGGAAGAAACCTTCCGAACGCTACGCAAATATGGAGTCAAGCTAAATCCCCAGAAGTGCCTGTTCGGAGCAAAAGGAGGGCGTTTCTTGGGGTACATAGACCGAGTCGGATCAAGCAAATCCCAGAAGGTGAAAGCTCTACAAGATATGCCTCCTCCGAAAAGGGAAGTGCAGCGTTTGGCCGGTCGGATAACCGCTCTGTCCAGATTCATTTCCAACCGGAGCCTTCCCTTTTTCAAGATCTTACGCAAGGCTACAAAATTTCACCGGAACGAGCATTCCAAGATTTAAAGGCATATCTGAATTCGCTCCCAGTAAGCCGACTATTGGTGAGCCACTTTGTATTTATCTATCCTCGACCGAGCAGGCAATCGGCTAAGCACTGGTGAGGGCGAGCGGAGAGGAGCCTGTGTATTTCCTTAGTCACATTTTAAAAGATGCTGAATCTTGCTACACTGGGCTCGAAAAGCTAGCTTTCGCTCTGGTCCTCGCCGCTCGGCGTCTTCGTCCATACTTCCTGGCGCATACGATCATTGTCAAAACCAATAGCCCGCTCGGACGTGTTCTACTAAATCCAGAGGCATCCGGACGGCTCATCAAATGGACGACGGAGTTAAGTGAATTTGATATCCAATACCAGCCCCGCTCGGCGATCAAAGCGCAATCCTTGGCCGATTTTGTGACTGAGGTGCAAAGGCCGGAGCCGGAAGCTATGTGGAGAATATATGTGGATGGGTCGTCCACTCGGCTCGGAAGCGGGATTGGAATATTGTTACTCTCCCCTCAAGAAGAGAAGATGCACTTATCCGTCCGGCTGGATTATAAAGCTACAAACAACGAAGCAGAATATGAGGCCCTTATAGCCGGCTTACAGGCCGCCTAATTGGCCGCTCAGCAGCTGACAGGCACCTTTGAAATCAACAACGCTCGGCTCAAACTTTATGCTCAAGCCTTCGAGAAGCTCAAGACTGACTTCCGAGAAGTTATCATCCAAAAGATACCCCGAGCGGAGAACCAAGCGGCTGATGAGCTAGCCAAACTTGCAAGTTCAATGACGCCGATCGCCATCCAGCAGCCAATTGAACAAGTATCTTTGGTGGCGCATGTCGATCGGATGGAGGGCCTCGCATTTCCGAGCGACTGGAGGACACCCATCATGGAGTTTCTGCGCTCGGGCGCCACGTCGTCCGATCAGAATGAAGCTCAGCTGCTAAGGAGGAGAGCCGGTCGGTTCACGCTCATCGGCGATCAGCTTTACAAGAAGGCTTTCTCCCGCCCGTTACTGAAATGCGTGAGCCCGGAAGACGCGGCGTATATTCTCCAAGAAGTGCATCAAGGATCCTGCGGTGGGCATCCGGGCGGACAATCGCTGGCTAAGAAGATCCTGTTGGTAGGGTACTTCTGGCCAACATTACAAGCAGACGCCGCTTGGACCGTATCGACGTGCCTTTCGTGCCAGAAGTACCATAACTTCCACCACCGGCCGGAAGAGGAAATGAAGGCATCAACAGTCTCTTGTCCGTTCGATCAGTGGGGAATGGATATCGTGGGTCCATTTCCTATGGCGACCGGGCAGCGAAAATTTCTGCTAGTGGCGGTCGATTATTTTTCCAAGTGGGTGGAGGCTGAGCCGCTCGCCAAGATCACCGAGCAGATGGTCAAAAAATTTATTTGGCAGAACATCATCTGTCGGTTCGGCATCCCTCGCCGACTGATTTCCGACAACGGACGGCAGTTCACCGGAAATTGCATGAAGATTGGTACCAAAGCTATGGCATCGAGCAACACTTCACGTCCGTGGCCTATCCCCAAAGTAACGGTCAAGCCGAGGTAGCCAATCGGGAAATTCTTCGCATTCTGCGCGCTCGGCTCGATCACTTGGGAGGAAGTTGGGTAGATGAAGTGCCGGGCGTCTTATGGGCCATCCGAACGACTCCAAAGGAAGGGACGGACGTCACGCCTTTCCACTTGGTGTATGGCGGCGAAGCGGTCATTCCTGTTGAAGTCGGCATCGAGTCCGCTCGGATCCAAAATTACGATGAGGACAACGCCGAGCGGAGGAACATGGAGCTGGATTTGGTCGAAGAAGAAAGAGCCAAGGCGTCCGTTCGGCTGATGGCGTACCGGCAGCGGATGAAGCAAAACTACAACCTCCGCGTAATCCCCAAATCAATCCAGGTCGGCGATCTCGTCTGGAAGAAAGTCAAGCCGGTCGGCGACGTCGGCAAGCTAGAGGCACCGTGGGCGGGCCCCTTCAAGGTTATTGAAAAGCTCCGCTCGGGCGCTTATTATTTGGAGGATGAAGACGGGCGTCAGCTGGATCGGCCATGGAGTGCGAATCATCTCCAGCCTTATCGTGCCGGATGACAGGTGCACTGGTGTAACACATATTTACGTATATTCTAGTTGCCCATGTCCTTGTAATGCAGGAAGCAGAAATTAATTAAAAGGATGGCTATCATTCCTGCCGAGCGGCTGTGTTAAAAATTTGCCATGAAGACCATCGAGCTCCGACGTTAAACAACGAGAGACGAGCCGGCGTCTATAAACGTCCGAGCGGAAGACCGTCGAGCTCCGACGTTAAAAATCGAGAGACGAGCCGGCGTATATAAACCCTCCGAGCGGAAGACCGTCGAGCTCTGACGTTAAAAATCGAGAGACGAGCCGGCGTCTATAAACGTCCGAGCGGAAGACCGTCGAGCTCCGACGTTAAAAATCGAGAGACGAGCCGGCGTCTATAAACGTCCGAGCGGAAGGCCGTCGAGCTCCGACTTTAAACATCGAGAGACGAGCCGGCGTCTATAACCCTCCGAGCGGAAGACAGTAGAGCTCCGACGTTAAACATCGAGAGATGAGCCAGCGTCTATAAACGTCTGAGCGGAAGACCGTCGAGCTCCGACGTTAAAAATCGAGAGACGAGCCGGCGTCTATAAACCCTCCGAGCGGAAGACCGTCGAGCTCCGATGTTAAAAATCGAGAGACGAGCCGGCGTCTATAAACGTCCGAGCGGAATACCGTCGAGCTCCGACGTTAAACATCGAGAGACGAGCCGGCGTCTATAAACCCACCGAGCGGAAGGCCGTCGAGCTCCAACGTTAAAAATCGAGAGACGAGCCGGCGTCTATAAACCCTCCGAGCGGAAGGCCGTCGAGCTACGACGTTAAAAATCGAGAGACGAGCTGGCGTCTATAAACCCTCCGAGCGGAAGACCGTCGAGCTCCGACGTTAAAAATCAAGAGACGAGCCGGCATCTATAAACGTCGAAAAACCGAGCCCGACGTTAAAAATCGAGAGACGAGCCGGCGTTTATAAACCTCCGAGCGGAAGGCCGCCGAGCTCCGACGTTAAAATCGAGAGACGAGCCGCTTATAAACCCTCCGAGCGGAAGACCGCCGAGCTCGACGTTAAAAATCGAGACGAGCCGGCGTATAAACCCTCCGAGCGGAAGACCGCCGAGCCCGACGTTAAAATCGAAAGACGAGCCGCGTCTATAAACGTCCGAGCGAAAGCCGTCGAGCCGGCGTTAAACATCGAGACGAGCCGGCGTCTATAAACCCTCCGAGCGGAAGACCGCCGAGCTCACGCGTTAAACATCGAGAGACGAGCGCCTATAAACCCTCCGAGCGGAAGACCGCCGAGCTCGACGTTAAAAATCGAGACGAGCCGGCGTCTATAAACCCTCCGAGCGGAAGACCGTCGAGCTCCGACGTTAAAAATCGAGAGACGAGCCGGCGTCTATAAACGTCCGAGCGGAAGGCCGTCGAACTCCGACGTTAAACATCGAGAGACGAGCCGGCGTTTATAAACCCTCCGAGTGGAAGACCGTCGAGCTCCGACGTTAAACATCGAGAGA
Organism: Zingiber officinale; assembly: GCF_018446385.1. NCBI lineage: Eukaryota > Viridiplantae > Streptophyta > Magnoliopsida > Zingiberales > Zingiberaceae > Zingiber > Zingiber officinale. Next base: position 112,056,073 of record NC_055997.1, read on the forward strand.
CGAGCCGGCGTCTATAAACGTCCGAGCGGAAGACCGTCGAGCTCCGACATTAAAAATCAAGAGACGAGCCGGAGTCTATAAACCAACCAAGTGGAAGACCGTCGAGCTCCGACGTTAAAAATCGAGAGACGAGCCGGCGTCTATAAACGTCCGAGCGGAAGACCGTCGAGCTCTGACGTTAAAAATCGAGAGACGAGCCGACGTCTATAAACCCTCCGAGCGGAAGACCGTCGAGCTCCGACGTTAAAAATCGTTAGACGAGCCGGCGACAATAAACCCTCCGAGCGGAAGGCCGTCGAGCTCCGACGTTAAAAATCGAGAGACGAGCCTGCGTCTATAAACCCTCCGATCGGAAGACCGTCGAGCTCCGACGTTAAAAATCGAGAGATGAGCCGGCGTCTATAAACCCTCCGAGCGGAAGAACGTCGAGCTCCGACGTTAAAAATCGAGAGACGAGCCGACGTCTATAAACGTCCGCGCGAAGACCGCCGAGCTCCGACGTTAAACATCGAGACGAGCCGACGCCTATAAACCCCGGAGGAAGACCGCCGAGCTCCGACGTTAAAAATCGAGACGAGCCGACGCCTATAAACCCTCCGAGCGGAAGACCGCCGAGCTCCGACGTTAAAATCGAGAGACGAGCCACGTCTATGAGAGACGAGCCGGCGTTTATAAACCTCCGAGCGGAAGACCGCCGAGCTCCGACGTTAAAATCGAGAGACGAGCCGCGGCGTCTATAAACCCTCCGAGCGGAAGACCGCCGAGCCCGACGTTAAAATCGAGAGACGAGCCGGCGTCTATAAACCTCCGAGCGGAAGACCGCCGAGCTCGACGTTAAAAATCGAGACGAGCCGCCTATAAACCCTCCGGGAAGACCGCCGAGCTCCGATTAAAATTGAGAGAGACGAGCCGGCGTCTATAAACCCTCCGAGCGGAAGACCGTCGAGCTCTGACGTTAAAAATCGAGAGACAAGCCGGCGTCTATAAACCCTCCGAGCGGAAGACCGTCGAGCTCCGACGTTAAAAATCGAGAGACGAGCCGGCGTCTATAAACCCTCCGAGCGGAAGACCGTCGAGCTCCGACGTTAAAAATCGAGAGACGAGCCGGCGTCTATAAACCCTCCGAGCGGAAGACCGTCGAGCTCCGACGTTAAAAATCGAGAGACGAGCCGGCATCTATAAACGTCCGCGCGGAAGGCCGTCGAGCTCCGACGTTAAACATCGAGAGACGAGCCGGCGTCTATAAACCCTCCGAGTGGAAGACGGTCGAGCTCCGACGTTAAACATCGAGAGACGAGCCGACGTCTATAAACGCCCGAGTGGAAGACCGTCGAGCTCCGACGTTAAAAATCGAGAGACGATCCGGCGTCTATAAACCCTCCGAGCGGAAGACCGACGAGCTCCGACGTTAAAAATCGAGAGCCGAGCCGGCGTCTATAAACGTCCGAGCGGAAGACCGTCGAGCTCCGACGTTAAACATCTTGAGACGAGCCGGCGTCTATAAACCCTCCGAGCGGAAGGCCGTCGAGCTCCGACGTTAAAAATCGAGAGACGAGCCGGCGTCTATAAACCATCCGAGCGGAAGACTGTCGAGCTCCAACGTTAAAAATCGAGAGACGAGCCGGCGTCTATAAACCCTCCGAGCGGAAGACCGTCGAGCTCCGACGTTAAAAATCGAGAGAGCGGCTATAAACGCCGCGCCGACGAGCCCGGCGTTAAACATCGAGAGACGAGCCGGCGTCTAAACCCTCCGAGCGGAAGACCGCCGAGCTCGACGTTAAACATCGAGAGACGAGCCGCCTATAAACGCTCGAGCGAAGACCGCCGAGCTTTATATTAAAATCGAGACGAGCTGCCTATAAACCATAGGAGCGAAGACCGCCGAGTTCGACGTTAAAATCGAGACGAGCCGGCCTATAAACGTCCGAGCGAAGACCGCCTAGCTCCGACGTTAAACATCGGGACGAGCCGCCTATAAACCCTCCGAGTGGAAGGCCGCCGAGCCCGACGTTAAAAATCGAGAGACGAGCCGCGTCTATAAACCCTCCGACGGAAGACCGCCGAGCTCCGACGTTAAAATCGAGAGACAAGCCGCCTATAAACCCTCCGAGGAAGACCGCCGAGCCCGACGTTAAAATCGAGACGAGCCGCGCTATAAACGCTCGAAGGAAACCGCCGAGCTCGACGTTAAAAATCGAGAGACGAACCGCGTCTATAAACCCTCCGAGGAAGGCCGTCGAGATCCGACGTTAAAATTCGAGAGCGAGCGGTGCCTATAAACCCTCCGAGCGGAAGACCGCCGAGCTCCGACGTTATCGAAAATCCGAGCGAAGGCCGCCGAGCCCGACGTAAACATCGAGACGAGCCGGCCGCCTATAAACCCTCCGAGCGGAAGACCGCCGAGCTCGACGTTAAAAATCGAGAGACGAGCTGCGTCTATAAACCTCCGAGCGGACCGTCGAGCTCTGACGTTAAAAATTGAGAGACGAGCCGGCGTCTATAAACCCTCCGAGCGGAAGACCGTCGAGCTCCGACGTTAAAAATCGAGAGACGAGCCGGCGTCTATAAACGTCCGAGCGGAAGGCCGTCGAGCTCCGACGTTAAACATCGAGAGACGAGCCGACGTCTATAAACGTACGAGCGGAAGACCGTCGAGCTCCGATATTAAAAATCGAGAGACGAGCCGACGTCTATAAACCCTCCAAGCGGAAGACCGTCGAGCGCCGGCGATAAAAATCGAGAGACGAGCCGCGTCTATAAACGCTCGAAGGAAGACCGCCGAGCCCGACGTTAAAATCGGGAGACGAGCCAGGCCCATAAACCTTCCGAGCGGAAGACCATCGAGCTCGACGTTAAAATCGAGAGACGAGCCGGCCTATAAACCCTCCGAGCGGAAGGCCGCCGAGCCCCGACGTTAATAATCGAGAGACGAGCCGCGCCTATAAACCCTCCGATCGGAAGACCGCCGAGCTCCACGGTAAAAATAGAGAGACGAGCCGGTCTATAAACGTCCGAGCGGAAGACCATCAAGCTCTGACGTTAAAAATCGAGAGACGAGCCGGCCTTTAAACCCTCCGAGCGAAGGTCGAGCCCGACGTTAAAAATCGAGAGACGAGCCGCCTATAAACCCTCCAGCGGAAGACCGTCGAGCCCGACGTTAAAAATCGAGAGACGAGCCGCGTCTATAAACCCTCCGAAGGAAGACCGCCGAGCTCCGACGTTAAAAATCGAGACGAGCCGGCATCTATAAACGCCCGAGCGGAAGGCCGCCGAGCTCCGACGTTAAACATCGAGAGACGAGCCGCGCCTATAAACCTCCGAGCGGAAGACCGCCGAGCTCCGACGTTAAACATCGAGAGACGAGCGGCGTCTAAAGCTCCGACGGAAGAATCGAGCCCGACCTTAATAATCGAGAGACGAGCCGGCGTCTATAAACCTCCGAGCGGAAGACCGCCGAGCTCCGACGTTAAAAATCGAGAGACGAGCCGGCGCCTATAAACGCCCGAGCGGAAGACCGCTGAGCTCCGGACGTTAAACATCGAGAGACGAGCCGCGTTATAAACCCTCCGAAGCGGAAGGCCGCCGAGCCCGACGTTAATAATCGAGACGAGCCGGTTTATAAACCCGCCGAAGCGGAAGACCGCCGAGCTCCGACGTTAAAAATCGAGACGAGCCGGCGCCTTTAAACCCTCCGAGCGGAAGACCGCCGAGCCTCGACGTTAAAAATCGAGACGAGCCGACGTTTATAAACGCTCCTAGCGGAAGCGTCGCTCCGACATTAAACATCGAGAGACGAGCCGGCGCTTATAAACGCCTCCGGGCGGAAGACCGCCGAGCTCCGACGTTAAAAATCGAGACGAGCCGGCGTCTAAACCTCCAGCGGAAGACCGCCGAGCCGACGTTAAAAATCGAGACGAGCCGGCGTCTATAAACGTCCGAGCGGAAGGTCGCCGAGCTCGACGTTAAACATCGAGACGAGCCGCGCTTATAAACGACGAAGGAAGACCGCCGAGCCGACATTAAAATCGAGAGACGAGCTGCCGTCTAAACCCTCCAAGCGGAAGACCGCCGAGCTCCGACGTTAAAATCGAGAGACGAGCCGAGTCTATAAACGTCCGGCGGAAGACCGCCGAGCCCGACGTTAAAAATCGAGACGAGCCGCCTATAAACCCTCCGAGCGGAAGACCATCGAGCTCCGACGTTAAAAATCGAGAGACGCAGTCGGCGTCTATAAACCCTCCGAGGGGAAGGCCGTCGAGCTCCGACGTTAAAATCGAGAGACGAGCCGCCTATAAACCCTCCGATCGGAAGACCGCCGAGCTCCGACGTTAAAATCGAGACGAGCCGGCGCCTATAAACGTCCGAGCGGAAGACCGCCTAGCTCCGATAAACATCGAGAGACGAGCCCGCGCCTATAAACCCTCCGAGTGGAAGGTCGTCGAGCTCCGACGTTAAACATCGAGAGACGAGCCGCCTATAAACCCTCCGAAGGAAGACCGCCGAGCTCCGACGTTAAAAATCGAGACAAGCGCCTATAAACCTCCGAGCGGAAGACCGCCGAGCCCGACGTTAAAAATCGAGACGAGCCGCGCCTATAAACGTCCGAGGGAAGACCGCCGAGCCGACGTTAAAAATCGAGACGAACCGGCGTCTATAAACTCTCCGGCAAGGCCGCCGAGATCCGACGTTAAAATTCGAGAGACGAGCCGCGCTATAAACCCTCCGAGCGGAAGACCGCCGAGCCATGTTAAAAATCGAGAGACGAGCCGCCTATAAACCTCCGAGCGGAAGACCATCGAGCTCCGACGTTAAAATCGAGAGCGGCGCCTATAAACGCCCGAGCGGAAGGTCGCCGAGCCCGACGTTAAACATCGAGAGACGAGCCGCCGATATAAACCATCCGAGGAAGACCGCCGAGCTCCGACGTTAAAATCGAGAGACGAGCCGCGTCTATAAACCCTCCGAAGCGGAAGACCGCCGAGCTCCGACGTTAAAATTGAGAGACGAGCCGCCTATAAACCCTCCGAGCGGAAGACCGCCGAGCCCGACGTTAAAAATCGAGAGACGAGCCGCCTATAAACGCCCGAGCGGAAGGCCGCCGAGCTCCGACGCTAAACATCGAGAGACGAGCCGACGCCTATAAACGTCCGAGCGAAGACCGTCGAGCTCCGACATTAAAATCGAGAGACGAGCCGGCCTCTATAAACCTCCAAGCGGAAGACCGCCGAGCCCGACGTTAAAAATCGAGACGAGCCGGCGTATAAACGTCCGAGCGGAAGACCGCCGAGCTCCGACGTTAAAAATCGGGAGACGAGCTGCCTATAAACCTTCCGAGCGGAAGACCATCAAGCTCGACGTTAAAATCGAGCCGGCGCCTATAAACCTCCGAGCGGAAGGTCGCCGAGCCCGACGTTAAACATCGAGAGACGAGCCGCGCCTATAAACCTCCGACGAAAGACCGCCGAGCCCGACGTTAAAATCGAGACGAGCCGACGCCTATAAACGTCCGAGAGGAAGACCGGATGACACGCAAAAATCGAGAGACGAGCCGCTTCTAAACCTTCGACGGAAGGTCGAGCCCGACGTTAAAAATCGAGAGACGAGCCGTCGTCTTTAAACTCGCGCGGAAGACCGCCGAGCTCCGACGCTAAAAATCGAGAGAAGAGCCGGCCTATAAACCCTCCGAGCGGAAGACCGCCGAGCTCCGACGTAAGAGACGAGCCGGCGTTTATAAACGCCCGAGCGGAAGGCCGCCGAGCCCGACGTTAAACATCGAGAGACGAGCCCGCCTATAAACCCTCCGAAAGGAAGACCGCCGAGCTCCGACGTAAACATCGAGACGAGCCGGCGTTTTAAACCTCCGAGCGGAAGACCGCCGAGCCCCGACGTTAAAATCGAGACGAGCCGCCTATAAACCCTCCAAATGAAGAGGATGACACGCAAAAATCGAGAGACGAGCCGCCTATAAACGCCCGAGCGGAAGACCGCTGAGCCCCGACGTTAAACATCGAGACGAGCCGTCTATAAACCCTCCGAAGGAAGGCCGCCGAGCCCGACGCATAATCGAGACGAGCCGCTTATAAACCTCCGAAGGAAGGCCGCCGAGCTCGACGTTAAAAATCGAGAGACGAGCCGGCGTTTTTAAACCTCCGAGCGGAAGACCGCCGAGCTCCGACGTTAAAATCGAGAGACGAGCCGACGCCTATAAACGCCCGAGCGGAAGGTCGACGAGCTCCGGCATTAAACATCGAGAGACGAGCCGGCGTATAAACCTCCGGCGAAAAATCGAGAGACGCAAAAATCGAGAGACGAGCCGGCGTCTATAAACCCTCCAAGCGGAAGACCGTCGAGCTTCGACGTTAAAAATCGAGAGACGAGCCGGCGTCTATAAACGTCCGAGCGGAAGGTCGTCGAGCTTCGACGTTAAACATCGAGAGACGAGCCGGCGTTTATAAACGTACGAGCGGAAGACCGTCGAGCTTCGACATTAAAAATCGAGAGACGAGCCGGCGTCTATAAACCCACCAAGCGGAAGACTGTCGAGCTCCGACGTTAAAAATCGAGAGACGAGCCGGAGTCTATAAACGTCCGAGCGGAAGACCGTCGAGCTCCGACGTTAAAAATCGAGAGACGAGCCGGCATCTATAAACCCTCCGAGCGGAAGGCCGTCGAGCTCTGACATTAAAAATCGAGAGACGAGGCGGCGTCTAAACGACGGAAAGACCGAGCCCGACGTTAAAAATCGAGACGAGCCAGATCTATAAACCCTCCGAGCGGAAGACCGCCGAGCTCGACATTAAAATCGAGAGACGAGCCGGCGCTTATAAACCTCCGAGCGGAAGACCGCCGAGCCCGACGTTAAAATCGAGAGACGAGCCAGATTAAAACCCTCCGGAAGACCGCCGAGCTCGACGTTAAAAATCGAGAGACGAGCCGCCTATAAACGCCCGAAGGAAGACCGCTCTGCCCGACGTTAAAATCGAGACGAGCCGCATCTATAAACCTCCGAGCGTAAGACCGCCGAGCTCGACGTTAAACATCGAGACGAGCCGCGCCTATAAACGCCCGAAGGAAGACCGCCGAGCTCCGACGTTAAAAATCGAGAGACGAGCCGCGTCTATAAACCCTTCGGAAGACCGCCGAGCTCCGACTTTAAAATCGAGAGACGAGCCGCGTTTATAAACGCCCGGGCGGAAGACCGCCGATCTTCGACGTTAAACATCGAGAGACGAGCCGCGCCTATAAACCTCCGAAGGAAGGCCGCCGAGCTCGACGTAAAAATCGAGACGAGCCGCGCCTATAAACCCTCCGAGCGGAAGTCGAGCCCGACGTTAAAAATCGAGACGAGCCGACGCTCTATAAACCCTCCAAGCGGAAGACCGCCGAGCTCGACGTTAAAAATCGAGACGAGCCGACGCCTATAAACGCCCGAGCGGAAGGCCGCCGAGCCCGGCATTAAACATCGAGACGAGCCGGCCTATAAACGCCCGTTCGGAAGAGCGCCGAGCTCCGACGTTAAAAATCGAGACGATCCGGCGTCTATAAACCTCCGAGCGGTAGACCGCCGAGTTCGACGTTAAAATCGAGAGACGAGCCGTGTCTATAAACGCCCGAGCGGAAGACCGCCGAGCTCCGACGTTAAACATCGAGACGAGCCGGCGTCTAAACCCTCCGAGCGGAAGGCCGTCGATCTCCGACGTTAAAAATCGAGAGACGAGCCGGCGTCTATAAACGTCCGAGTGGAAGGTCATCGAGCTCCGACGTTAAACATCGGGAGACGAGCCGGCGTCTTTAAACCCTCCGAGCGGAAGACCGTCGAGCTCCGACGTTAAACATCGAGAGACGAGCCGGCGTCTATAAACGTCCGAGCTGAAGACCGTAGAGCTCCGACGTTAAAAATCGAGAGACGAGCCGGCGTCTATAAACCCTCCGAGCGGAAGACCGTCGAGCTCCGACGTTAAAAATCGAGAGACGAGCCGGCGTCTATAAACGTCCGAGCTGAAGACCGTCGAGCTCCGACGTTAAACATCGAGAGACGAGCCGACGTCTATAAACCCTCCGAGCGGAAGGCCGTTGAGATCCGACGTTAAAAATCGAGAGACGAGTCGGCGTCTATAAACCCTCCGAGCGGAAGATCTTCGAGCTCCGACGTTAAAAATCGAGAGACGAGCCGGCGTCTATAAACCCTCCGAGCGGAAGACCGTCGAGCTCCGACGTTAAAAATCGAGAGACGAGCCGACGTCTATAAACGTCCGAGCGGAAGGCTGTCGAGCCCCGACATAACACATCGCGAGACGAGCCGCGCCTATAAACCCTCCGAGCGGAAGACCGCCGAGCTCCGACGTTAAAAACGAGCCGGCGTCTATAAACGTCGAAGCGGAAGACCGCCGAGCCCGACGTTAAAAATCGAGAGACGAGCCGCGTCTATAAACCCTCCAAGCGGAAGACCGCCGAGCCCGACGTTAAAATTGAGAGACGAGCGCCTATAAACGCCCGAGCGAAGACCGACGAGCTCCGACGTTAAACATCGAGAGACGAGCCGCCTAAAAACCCTCCGAGCGGAAGGCCGCCGAGCTCGACGTTAAAATCGCAGACGAGCCGCCTATAAACGCCCGAAGGGAAGGCCGCCGAGCCGACGTTAAATATCGAGACGAGCCGACGCCTATAAACCCTCCGAAGGAAGACCGCCGAGCTCCGACGTTAAAAATCGAGACGAGCCGACGCCTATAAACGCCCGAGCGAAGGCCGCCGAGCCCGACGTTAAACATCGAGACGAGCCGCGCCTATAAACCCTCCGAGTGGAAGACCGCGAGCTCCGACGTTAAATATCGAGACGAGCCGACGCCTATAAACGTCCGAATGGAAGACCGTCGAGCTCCGACGTTAAAAATCGAGACGAGCCGGCGTATAAACCCTCCGAGCGGAAGACCGCCGAGCCCCGACGTTAAAAATCGAGAGACGAGTTTCGCTTATAAACGCCCGAAGCGAAGACCGCCGGCCCGACGCTTAAACATCGAGAGACGAGCCGGCGTCTATAAACCCTCCGAGCGGAAGGCCGTCGAGCTCCGACGTTAAAAATCGATAGACGAGCCGGCGTCTACAAACGTCCGAGCGGAATTCCGTCGAGCTCCGACGTTAAATATCGAGAGACGAGCCGGTGTCTATAAACGTCCGAGCGGAAGGCCGTCGAGCTCCGACGTTAAATATCGAGAGACTAGCCGACGTCTATAAACGTCCGAGCGGAAGACCGTCGAGCTCCGACGTTAAATATCGAGAGATGAACCGGCGTCTATAAACGTCCGAGCGGAACACCGTCGAGCTCCGACGTTAAATATCGAGGGACGAGCCGGCGTCTATAAACCCTCCGAGCGGGGAATGCCTATAAAGAATACAATCGCTCCAGGAACTCACCCTCAATATCATTAAATCGTCTCTATGTTCCGCTCGGCCCAGAGCCAAAAAGTACTTGCTCGATACATAGCGAAGGATCTCTGCTATCAGAGCGAAAAATTAAGTAGGCGAAGTATTACATGTTTAGCCGAACGGCAGGGCAATGCCAGGCACTTGGTAAAAATCCCTTTCGAATACCAGAGGGGTGATAATGGGAGAGCGGATGAACACATACTTTGGTTATGTAAAATGACAGCAAATGTAAGGAAAACATTGCATTAAAGTTAAAGCTTTAGGTCGAGCGGCCCAATTACAAAAAAGGATGATATCCTGGCGAGTGGCCGAATTACAGAAAGCTACTCAATATAATCATAAAGGTCCCTGGGAATGTTATTCAGGAGCGCCACCTGATTGCCGGCCGGAATAGTAGTAGACTCCGGAAGAAGACCCTTAGACTTCAGATAAGTGGGGGTGGCGGTCATAGCCAAGTCGAAGGCTGTGTACATCCGCTCGCATATTTTCTCCGAGAATTCAGGCGAGCGGATGTAGCTCTGTCTTAAGGCAGCAACTCGACTCGGCTCGGCATCTTGATATTCTTTAAAAGCCGCCTGGGAGCCAGTAAGGGCCTCATTCAGATTCTGAATCTTAGCCGCGTCGGCCGAGCGGCCCGCCTTCTCCCTGTCGAGCTGCTCTGTCAATTCCTTTATCTTCAGCTCCAGGCCCCGAGCCTCAACGTTCTTCTTCTCCATATCGGAGATAGCTGTATTCTTCCGAGTGGTGGCCAGGGTTATTTTTGTCTTAAACGACTTGACTTGTCGCTCGGACTCGGCCAGGGCATGGGCCTGGTCGGCTGTCTTCTTCTGCTCGGCCGCCAGCAGAGTTTGAGCTTTCTTCAGTTCTTTTTGCAGCTCGGAATAGGAAGGGCCCTGAAGGCCGGACGGACCAACTGCGGCCTTCAGTTGTCGTAGCTCTTCATCCACCAAGGCCAAGCGGTTGGAAACCACAATTTCCTCCACCCATCTCTGGCAAAAGAAAATTATAGTTATTATCGGCCGATCGGAAAGAATGCATACAAAACTTTACTAGCAAACTTACCCCCGTGGCCTCTCGCATGTGGCTATTGGCCAAGTTTCTGAGGGGGATCAGCGCTGTGCGTGCCCGAGCATCGGGCCACATCTCAGCTAGGGGCCCTTTCAAGGTGATGGTGTGCTCGGGCGCGGATGGGCGGTCGGCTCGAAGCTTCACCAGAAGGAAGAGTGACCAATCGCGACAAAGGATCGGGATCGTCCGACCAAGGGGATCAAGGCAGCAGAAAATTGGAATGAATGGTCGAGCTGGACCGAGTGACGAGCTGGCAAGGGTGCCGATTGAATAGCCTCCATCGGAGCAATGGCTCGTCCCAATCCGGGCGTCCCATGGACGAGATGGTTTCTTGCCCTGCACCTTGCCCAAGCAGATGACCCGCCGAGGGTTGGACACCGAGGTAGCCGAGCCAGGGAGTCTCCACTGACGCCTCTTTGTAAGGGTCGCTCCTCCTCCCGAGCGAACCTTCCTGGGCTTTGTTCTCTTGGGGGTGGCGCCGCTAGCCACATTTTGTTGGGAAGCTTGAGCGGCCGACTCTCCTGCTCTCTCCTTCATGGGATCCGACCGGCTGGATACCCAGCGCTTCCATCTCCTTGGCTGCCACGACCTCTAGCGCCGCCGCCTTTCTCTTCAAAACACCGGCCATGACCGAATCCATGACGATGTCTGCTGCAGGAGAAAGAAAAGAAATCAGTTAGCAATTAAAGCAAATGCCCAAGCAAAGTTCTTACCGAAGCCGGTCGGAAGAGGAGTCCGTATGGGATGTACATCACTCCCTCGTGGAGAAGTTTGTTGATGTCAAGTCGCAGACCGGCCAGTATATTTGCAGCGTGGAGGTAGTCCGGTCGGGTCTTGAACTTCTTCAACTCGGGAGTGGGGGGCAGACTGACTTGCCATTGGGTCGGGAAGTTTGCCTGATTGGGCATACGGATGTAGAAAAAATAATCCTTCCAATGCTTATTGGAAGTAGGGAGTTTGTTGAAAAAGACCAAGCCGGGCCGAGCTTGGAACATGAAGGTGCCCGGCTCGTCTTGCTTGGGGTAATAGAAATAAAAGAAGACCTCCGGTCGGAGGGGGATGTTGTGAATCTTAAACAAAACGACAACACCGCAGAGGAGACGGAAGGTATTGGGTACTAAACTGTCGAGCGGCACACCAAAAAAATTACAGACATCTATGATGAAAGGATGTACAGGAAAACGAAGACCAGCGGTAAACTGGTCTCGGAAGACACAGAAAGCCCCGTGCGGTGGCCTGTGAGGCCGAGCGGAAGGACCAGCTAAGCGAATTTCGAAATCCTCTGGGATTTCGAAACTGTCTGTCAAAATATCGAAGTCCCGCTGTTCGAATCGGGACTGCATGGTGGTGTACCATGGCCCGAGCGACTGATCTTCGGGATTGGAAGAGCTAGCCATGGGCCGATCGGAAGGAATCAAAAGGCAAAAAGGCAGGAGAAAAACAACAGCAAACGAAAGGAGGTTTCAAGGATCGAAACTGAGAAAGAAATGCGGAGGAAACACCGGAAAGGAGGAAGGAAAGATATAAAACCTTGCTGCGGGGAAAGAGATCAAGAAAAAGGCGCCGGAGAGCAGAAGCAAGATCGCCGGAGCTCCAAAGCGCAGGGGGCAATGGTCGAAATCGCGGAGGCAAGTGAGGGAGAGAAGGAAACGAAGAATTTATAGGGTGAAGGCCAGGCGGCCTCCACCGTTGGATCCAGGTCACGGGGATCAAGGCATGCATCGAGCCGTCTATTTCGAATCGCTTCGATCACATCAAAACACCATGCCACCGCTGCCGTACGCCGATGGCAGTGCTCCACGTGGCATTCAATCATTCGGAGCATTTAATGAAAGCATGCTCAACCTTAATGTCGAAGATTGGCGCAGAACACGAGGGGATCTGGTGAATGCCATTGTTGATTCGCTTAAGGCTACCTCTATGGTTGGTCGAGCGGAGGATACCAGCACGGAGGAGCCGCTCGTCCTTAGTCAATCGGACTATTCGCCTCCTTCGACTAGACTCAAGGGAGGCAAGTGATCCTAGAGTAAGAACAGGGACCCCTACTGGAGTCGAGCACACGGAAGTCACAGTGGCGCTGTCCATCCGGAAGGGTCGAGTCCGACCGACTACCGCCGGCCGCCTGGAATCAAGGTCCGGGATGGGTCCGATCCGGCCGACCGGACGATATTCGATTGATGGTTAAAGGCGCCTGTCGAAATCGGGTTCCAAGGCCAAGAGTCACGGGCCGAGCGGACTTCCCGCCTACCAAAGCCATAAGGTAATCGCTAATAGTCTCCACAAAGCACGATGGAAGATCTCCCAAATAAACCACTACATATGTCCGGCCGGATGTGGGGCCGGACTCCCGGCCGGGAGCAAAGGGGAAAAGGACAAGGAACGTCTTTTTCTGATAGCAGGTATGTTTCACTTGTGGGCCATGCTCCAAATCTTGTGACAGGGGATTCCGCTGTCCCATCGAGGACATGCTGAGACTGTAGCAGTATGGGTTAGGGAAGCTCACTGACAAGTCCTTACTGGGGTATGGGCCATGGACACGTGTACACCTCGGTAGGTGGACACTCACTTCTTCGCTGCCCTATATAAAGGCCCTCATTCTTCGTCGGAGGTACACATTCTACGAGTTTTGAAGTCACTGTTTCTTTCTTGAGCTTCGCCTGACTTGAGCGTCGGAGGGTCGCCGCCGGGAACCCCTTCCCGGCCCGACTTCTGTGCAGGTTCGCCAGAGCTTTGTGCCACCAGTCGAAGATCCACGTCAGCAGTCGGAGAGCGCCCCGTGCCCAGCGTCCGCTGATTCAACATTCGGACAGGATCATTTAGAATTAATATTAATTTATTAAAGTTCAATTTGAATCAATCGTTAATTTATGATTTAATTGCAGTGAAATTAAGATTTTGACTAACGTTAAAATTAAGATTGATTGAGTTAAATTAAAGTTAAGTTTTAGGGTCAAGTTTAATTTAGAGTACAACTAATTTTTGAACTTTTTACTTCAATTATTTACTTATTAAATATTTGATTCAGTTTAGAATTTTAAGTTAATCAAATGTTAATAATTTCATTAGCATTTAAATTTAGTTTAACTTTAAGTTTACTTGAAATGCTTTTTTAAGTTAAAATATTTTTTTAAATAAATTTTTGAGTTAATATTCAAAATACTTTTTAAAATAGATTTTTTTAAAAAATAATTTTTAAAAAGGATTTTAAAATAATTTTAAAAAAATTATTTAAAATAAATTTTAAAAGGATTTAAAATGATTTTTAAAATGATTTTAAAATAAATTTTTTAAAAAAATTTCTAAAATAATTTATTAAATATATTTTTTAAAAAAAAATTAAAAGGATTTTTAAAATGATTTTTTAAAAGGATTTTTAAATAATTTTTAAAAGAATTTCTTAAAATGATTTTTAAAATGATTTTTAAAATGATTTTAAAAATGATTTTAAAATAAATTTTAAAAGACTTTTATAAAAGAATTTTTAAAATGATTTTAAATATTTTTTATGTTAAAATAATTTTTTAAATAGATTTTAAAGTTAATTTTTAAAACATTTTTTAACTTAAATTAATTTTTTAATTTAATTTTATTCTAATTTATTTTATTTTAGTTTTTAATTTAATTTTAATTTAATTTAAGTTAATTTTAATTAAATTTACTTTTAATTTTAATTATATTTAATTTAATTTTAATTAAATTTACTTTAATTTTAATTAGACTTAATTTAATTTTAATTAGATTTAATTTAATTTTAATTAAATTTACTTTAATTTTAGTTAGATTTAGTTCGATTTGATTTGTTTCGATTCGATTCGATTTGGTTCGATTTGATTTGATTTGGTTTGAAATCCTTAGGCATCTAATCGATCTATGTTTTCAATCAGGGAAACCTATAATCTTTGTGAGATGAAGTTAAGTTCAATTTTTAAGGTTTGGTTTAACTTTATGTTATATTCAAGTTTAGCTTTGAGCTCAACAAATAAACATTTTTTAGATAAAATTTTGGGCTATGGTGAGTCACTTTGACATCATTAAAGTAATCATGCCTTCGAGATTTTTCAAATAGTTCTATCCACTAAACTTAGTACAAAACCTTGGTGCAACTAGTTAGGATCCGTAAGGGGTAGCTTCAGTTAGTTCCACTTAGTCAAATGCACCAGGCCGAAGCCATATCTTCCTAGACATGCATAGACTAAGCTTTCCTAACCTACTATCATCCAAAACTTCACCAGTACCGTAGGTCAAGTTAAACTATTATCCCTTTGAACTAGTCCTAATTACCCTGTCGAGTCAATTGGTTTTGGTTACCCTGTCGGGTAGGTCTGTTTTGGAGGTGTTAGCTATTTTGGAGCCTCCCCCTGAATTATTGATCCGATTAAGGTTTTAGTTTTGGTTAAGATTTAATATTTAATTTGTAACTTTAAATTTAAATTTTTAATTTTGAATTAATTGAATTGGCCAAATTGTCCTTCTTTAAAAGAGTGTATTTAATGTTTAAGTTTTTATTAATTTTTAATTTTGAATTAATTGAATTATATCTCTTTAAAGGTTTTTCTTTTAACCTTTTATTAATTGTTAATTTTGAATTTTTTAGACTATCTTTGGTTAACATGTTATCTTTAACATTTAAGTTTGTTAAATTTAGTTTTGATTTTGTCAAAGTGTTTGAATTTATCCTTACATTTTCTTTGCCTTTTAAGTTGATATGATTAGTTGAATTTATTAGATTAGTCTTGTCTTTAAAATTTAATTTTTTGTTAATTAAATTATCTTGGGGGTTGATAGGATTTTTTGGATTGATATTGTCTAGATTATTAAATAATTTATTAAGAAATTTATTAATTTTATTTAGATCAATATTGACCTTGTCATCATTATCATTTGAATTTTCAAATTTGTTTAAGTTTAAATTTGAATTTTTAATATTTAACTTTTTTTAATTTATTAATTTATTTAAATTTTTATGTACAATAATATTTTTAATATTATTAGTTGAATTTTTATTAGAGGTAGAGTCATTCAAATTGATTTGGTTATCATTTGAATTTTTAGGGTTATTAATTATTTTCAGATTTTCTGAATTTTCTAAATTAATTAGATTTGTTTTATCAGATAATATCTAGGGGTATTTTTGCATGTAATAGCAAATACACTATTTTCACGTATATTTTCAGAAATACTAACATGCATATTTTTTAAACTACTACCGGCAGGGGTCTTTTGGTAAACATTACTAACCTTGAGCGCAACCCCTAATTCAGTATGTTTTTCGATTGGATTTGATTCGAGTCCAGATTTGATTTTGACTTGATCTTCTAGTTCCATTGGCTTCTCATGAAACTTGAACAACTGGGTCCAAAGCTCATATGCATTCTTGTACTTTTTTAGTCTGCATAAAACATTGTTAGGTAAAATATTACAAATAATTTTACTTACATTTTTGTTTAGTTCTGAGTCCTGAGAAGGTTTTCTCAATACCAACTAATAATCAAAATTTAGACTTCCTAAGAAATATTCCATTCTTCGCTTCCAGTAGTTGAGATCTTCTTGATCGTATGGTGGTGGTTCGTGGATGCTCTGCCTTTCTTGAATAAACATTGGTATATGCAAAAAAAAAAAAAAATAGACAAGAGACAATTTCCAAGACTTTGTCTTGGGGTAAGCAATGTGGGAGATAAGGAAATATGCGAAAAAATTATTATTTTTTAAATAAAATATTAATAAAAAATATTGTTACAAATTTTGAAAAATACACTATTTTGCTAATATTGATGAATGGTGAAAAAATGAAAATGACTTTTTCGAAAATGATTTTGGAGCTAGGGAAAAACGAAAGGCATTTTTTAAACACAAATGATATATATTTTTCTTTAAAAAGACCCCCCTTGTTCGATTGGTGGGTGCACCAATTCAGAGTGGTACCCACTCTGATAGCACTTGTTGGATCGATAAATTCGCTAGAGGGGGGGGGGGGGGGGGGAATAGCGAAAAAAATTATCATAAAAACTCGAGTCAAGTGCACAATGGAATAATAAAATGATCAATGCTAACAATAGTCGTTTTACTTGGTTCGGAGCCTTTGTCGACTCCTACTCCAAGGTCCGCACTCGTTGAGTTCTTTCGTTGGTCGATTCACTAGCAATTCGAAAAGATGATTACATAGTTTAAATTACAGGAATGCTAATAAATAAACAATACCAATAATAATAAGGAAAAGAAAAACAACACTTGTCGGAGAAACCTCGCAGCGTCACAGGAGCACAGCACAGAAGAGCAAGCGTTAGAAGATCTTGTTCTGAGTTATTTGCTCCAGGGTGCATCCTCCTTATATAGGAGGCTCCAGGTGCCCGGATCCCTTCCGGGCGCTTGGAGTGTGACGTAGCCCAACCAACCATGAAGCTCAACGTGGCGAAGCGGCGACGAGGATAAACTTTGTATTCCAGGAGCCCGGATCCCTTCCGGGCGCCCAGACCTTTGTTTTTCAGCAATCTGCAAAAAACATTAGTCCGAGGCAAAATACAAAACTACCCTGCAAAACAAGGTGTTCGCTCAGTTAAGTTATAATAGCAATAAAAGTAGTAATTAGATTCCGTCTCCTCGAGACCGGAATCTAGTCACGATCTCAACTTAGATTTCTGAAATGGATCTAAGTTGGATCGACGCCTAATGTTCCCTTCCCGGGAACACATCTTCACAGTCACTCCCCTCCAGTGACTTACCTTAACCTACCTGTCAGACATCCGGTCAGCCTTTCGACCCATCTGGATTTCGTGCTAACTATCAGGTCAGCCCGTTGACCTAGTTGGACTTTGTGCCAACTATCAGGTCAACCCGTTGACCTAGC
Organism: Zingiber officinale; assembly: GCF_018446385.1. Classification (NCBI taxonomy): domain Eukaryota; kingdom Viridiplantae; phylum Streptophyta; class Magnoliopsida; order Zingiberales; family Zingiberaceae; genus Zingiber; species Zingiber officinale. Next base: position 112,073,408 of record NC_055997.1, read on the forward strand.
TAGACTTCGTGCCAGACATTCGGTCAGCCCATCGATTAGTTTGGGTTTCGTGCCAGCTATCATGTCGACCCATTGACCTAGCTGGACTTCTCCTGCATACTCGTCAAAGTGTTAGATCAATATGAAACTAACTTAACCTATTTTGTCATTCATCAAAACTTGAGTTAGACCATTAGTGCTAACCGCACCAATAACTCTCTCCTCATTTTTTCATCACACGTTATCTTTTATCATACTTTCTCTCTTCTCAATCTCTCCTACCATACTCTCTCTCCTTATTTTCTCTGATCACATTTTCCCTTTTTTATTTTCCCATCACACTTTCTCACTCATTATTCTCTCTCATTATATTTTCTCTCTCTTTAATCCCTCCACATTTTCTCTCATCATACTTTCCCTCTCTTTATTTTTTTATCATCACATTTTCTCTCTCATCATTCTTTTTCTCTCCTCAACCTCTCTTATTATGTTCTCTCTCCTCATTTTCTCTCACCACACTTTCCCTCTCTTTATTTTTCCCGTTATACTTTCTCTCTCATAACACTTTTTCTCTCATTATTCTCTTTCATCATATTTTTCTCTCACATTCAACTTTCTCTTACATCTAATTTTTTCTCTTATTTTCCTCTAAGGGCAAAAAAGAAAATTTTGATTCATTCCGATTGAAAATATTCAACTAACCAAACATTATTTTTGAGAATGATACGCAAACTTATACATATTCTCATTCCATAATACTATGATACTCATTTCCATTCCGATTCCTAGGAGTGAACCAAACGCCACCTAAAGAGAATTTGATTAAAACTTTATGAACTCATTTAAATAAATACTTAAAAAGGCCTATCCATGTAATTATATATATAATATGACATCGTGCAGCGATGGGTTCCTCACTAGAGTATAATGATATCTCGCAGCGATTAATTTTTTAATTTTTTTAAAAAGTTTTGGTCGGGGCGCCTAGACGCCTTGACTATATATTTTTTTTTTAAAAAAATTTTAAAATTTCTTAAAACATCCTCTCTCTCTCTCTCTCTCTCTCTCTCTCTCTCTCTCTATATATATATATATATATATATATATATATATATATATATTAAACCTTGTAAGTACCTAAAATTTTTTATTTTGAAACTATAACCCAAGAGGAAAGTTTATTAGTTTAAACTCATTCTAACCCAATACTTAAATTCTAAAATCTTAAACCCTAAATATATATAATATATCCTGTGACCATCTAAAATTTTTAATTTTGAACACTATAATCCAAAAGGGAAGCATGAACCCTAGAGGGAAAATCTTATTGGCTCAAACCCATTATAATCGAACTTCTAAATCTTAAAATTTTGAACCTTAAATACATATATTATACCTTAAAATAAAAAAAATATTGAGATTGTTGGTGCGGGAAGCATTCGACGATCGAACCCGAGTTTTGATAATGGAAAAGGATTCAAAATTAAGGTTATTTGTTATCTAATATGGTTGAATGAGTTTGCAGGAAAAGTCCTAGCTGCAGTTAGTAGGTGGAAAACCCTAGAAGGTGGTAACCTTAGGTACTAGGAGGTGGTAACCCTAGGCGGAAAAACTTGGCAAGTCAAGGTCTTTGGGCAAAAGTCCAAGAGTCGGGTACTCTAGGTGAAAAGTCCTGGTGTCGTGAACCAGGTGAAAGTCTGGGCGGGTCGTGGAGCGGACGTCCAACGGAAAGACCTGAAGACTCGGGCGCTGAGCAAAAGTCCAGCCGGTCTGGAGGACCGGACTGACAACAGGTATACTCTCTTGAGTGGAGTAGGTGAGGGCGCGTTCTCCGTTGAGGGAATAGTAGGAGTCGGTTCGACATAGGGTTTCCGATCGAAAATCCGAAGTCAGAACCGGACAGTCCGGTGGCTGCCAAACATCTTTGTATATTCATTATTATGTGCTAACTTTGTGTTGCAGGGTATTTTTGTGACTAACATATCTTGCAGGGACAAAGGAGCAAACTTTGCCTCTGATGAACAGTACACGAGGCACCCTCCATGGAGCTTGGAGGCGCCTTGGGTGCATGGCAGAAGGAGTGCACACAGTGAAGCTGGAGGCACTAATAGTCGCCGTATTGCATGTCACTAGGCGCTCCAAATTGATAAAAATAGGGAACCAAAGTACTCAAGAAAAGAGATGTAGTAACGAGTCCCAAGTTGTATTTTTCCAAGAAAAACTAGCAACTGTGTGCAAATTCTAAAATTAATTTAAATTGAATTATTTCATCAATAAGGTCAATTAAGCTTTTCCATTTGATTCACATTACAAATTGGCTTCATCTAATAAAATCGCTAACAGAAACAAAGAAAGGTTAATCTCATCTAAACATGATTCTTTTCCATCTCATCAAATTAATATCAATTGAGTTCAGTTTCTACTACATCATTACATTAAACAATTCAATTTACCGAAGTCTCATCCAATTCACAATTACAATCTAATTCAACAATTAAACTCAAAAGCTCATTCTCAATTACAATGAACAGAGGTAAACAATCGAATCAACAAGTTAAGCTTTCAACAATTAAACTCAATCATAGTCACAAAGAGTAATGGCACAGAGCAAAGACTTTCCAACTAATTAACCAAAATTCACAAGCTAGTAGTAAACTAAACTACAAATTCTAAACAGGACACAGATTGCAAATTAAGTATGTAGCTTAAACAAGATTTGAATTGCAAACGTTCAATAAGATCAGGTTTCAAGTAAGAAAATCAGAAACGGAATTGCAGAAAAGAAAACTCTAACAAAATGAAATGGCAAAGAAAGGAATCAGATCATCAGATCTAAGCATATTCATGACAATTTGAAAAGAAACATAAAATCAAATTGCATTCCACACCCAAAACCTAGCTCAAACTCCTTCCTCTCTGTTGCGAAGCAGAGATTGTATCTGGGAATGCCCATCAAGCAATCGGCGGTGAAATTATGAACTTCCATCTCATCCGACATTGTTCATAGCTTGTGGGGAACACCCTCTTCAAGCTCGCAATGCCTGAATTCGCCAGCACCCGAAGATCGTCGTCAACAGAATGACGAACGCCCTCAAATCTACCGAAGATGGACTTCACGGAATCAAAATCATGAAACGGAGAACACCCTCAAATCAAGTATTGATCCTTAATTGCTGGTTTCTGGATTGTCTAAAACTCACTGTCGATGAAGGAATTCAACCTTGGATCTGGAGTGTGGAAGGGAAACTGCGGCGTCGTTGAAGAAGAAGAATGAACAGTGGTAAATCGTGAGGAAACGTCGAGCTCCACGAATGCACTGTAGCTTCTCAGGTTTTAAATCAACCTCAATTTGATCCAATGGTCCAGAACGCTTTGATCTCATCTAACGGCTGGATGACATCAGATCAGGATCAAAAGCTCTGGATCTTGATCGATGGCTATGATGTACTTCCTCTTGGCTTGGATGGACCAGATCCTTGACGGATGACTCAGATCTCTCCGATCGTCAATGAACGATCCAAATCGCTCCAAGGCTTGATCGTCTTGTTTATCCCTAGATTTGAGCCTAAATGTGGTATGATCTGATCGGGTCCGGGACCCTTTTGATGCCTACAAAATAATAATCAAATATTAGCATCAAATACCATGATAATAAACTAATTTACAATTAAGTCCAAGATCAAATGTAATTTGTGAAATGTAAAGTAAATATGAGTTTAAGATATGAAAAGATCATTAAAAATATGCATTATGAATCAAGATAATATAGCACATTCATGGTTATCAAATCCCCCACACTTAGTCTTGGGCGTCCCGTTCAAGTCAAGAAAACCTAAAAATCATCTCCACAATAATTCCCTAGCAATACCTAAAAGATGGTAAAAGGTAATTAACTAAGGTCCTCTAAAGATCACAAACAATCATGAATACAATCCAAACAATAATCAGTAGGTATGGTAGTTTCAATCTAATTAAAAAATTAAGCAAGTTGCAATCTCACAAGGTATTTACCTATTTTAACTCTCACACTCAAGCATGTATATAAGTGGAGCTCATTCAATGTCACTCACAACATTTCACTACCATAAGCTTGTTTATTTTCTAATTCTCCACTACCATAAAACATAGCATACATGAATCAAAAGGATTTTATCATCAAGAATTGAGATGAAATCAAGAAGAACAATAAAAGTAAATGAAATAGGCAAAAGAAAAGAATTTAATAAAGCAAATGAGAAGATGAGAGTATTGGAGGAATATACTTGATGAGTTGATCAATTTGATGTGAAAAGAGATGAATACCATTTGTCGTTACCAATTCAAAAGATCAAGCTAACCTCTCTTTTAATTTGATAGCAATTCACAATTCTTGATACTCTATCTTCACACTTGATACTTTTTATCTTAAATTCCATCATTTTGAAACTAAAACAATCTCAAATCATCTTATAGAGAAGAGTTTCCTCCCCCACACTTAAAGTATTGGCCGTCTCGGACAATGCAACACCTCATGCCATCTAAATTCTTGTTGTTCTTCTAACCACTATTTCCCTTTCTGCAGATTTTTTTTTGTCCTTCTTTCTCTGCATATTCGAATTCAACAAAAATAGAGGCAATTTAGTGGAGTGGTTACTGCATGACTCTAAGGATTCAAGTAACTAACAATCTGAAAAACATTCCTTGGAGTTTGATAAAAATTTTGTGTAAACTTCCTTCTTCCTTATCTGATTTCCCACAAAACACTTGCTGCAATTTTCAAATTCCGAGTAAAAGCCAACAACAACATTCTTCCAAGCTTCTGAATATATAACCTCAAATAACATTGCAAATTAGACATTTAACTTGGATTAATCACTGTCCAGGAAGTTTGTAAGAGAAGTTGACACAGATTCTGAATTCTGCACTTCAAAGTTCAGATTCTGGATTCATTGGAGTTACATGCTCTTGTGCTAGCACTTGTTCCCTCAACCTCTTAAAAGGTGTATCCACTTTACACAGGTAGAGAACTGAAACAAAATTAATAACCACTGATAACATCTCCCAATTCTTACATTCATCTTCCTGAAATGTCCCTACTGAAATAATACATAGTTGAATACCTTCCCTGTAGTTTCAACAGCCAGAATAAAATTCTGTTATGCAATTCACAGTTTCAGTTCCAGAATTTAAATCTCAGAGAACTTCAGGCAAAAACTTGCATGGTTTAGCTTAGGAGAGAGTATCATTTGGCAGTGCATATTCTAAAACTTTAAATTGATTTCTGCAAACATATTTTGTTACTGAACAATGAATCAGTGGCTTCTACAGAACTTGTAGCTTGGTAGCAAATTCTCAAGTTCAGTGTATATGAATCAACTAGTTTCTATAATATGTTTCTATAGATTTCTGTATCGAAAATTAGAAACAGATTGAATCACAATGGTCTTGGGAATGAAGAAATACCAAATGACAATCATAGATCAAGAGCTTCTCTTGGACTTATTATTGCTTAGAGACTGCAAATGAGAACTTAGCACATAGATTTCATACTTCCTATAGTTTCAACAAATTCCATTTCTGCAGGTTCCCGATACTTTTCTCTGTAAATATCTCTTACTTCTTGATAGTCTCTCCTATTATTTCAGAGTTAATCACCTTAATAAACTGATGCTCGGATTCAAGGGTTAAATTCAGGTTAATGTCTATTTCTAACTTTTGATTCCTGATTTCAGGACATCTAGATTCAGTTATTCAAGTTTGAAAGAAACTGCAAGAACACCAAGCATCAAATGGATAAAGGATCAAACTACATTCTGCAGAATTTCCCTATATTTTTCTGTATTCAAATTTAGACTTTGATTTCCTTGCTCCTGATCAACAAATAGGTTGAAAAGTTCACACCATTGCATTCCTGCACTTCATCAATTCCAGAAACGTACAACAAAAACTTGGCACACTAGAGACTTAAGTTGATACATTCATTCATAGCTTGATTGATTTTATTCTGGACCTTTAGTATTAAGTGTTCACAAAGTTCATACTGAGCATGTAACACTTTGGAACTGTTTATATTAGGATAGCACACAACTTCTAATCTGATCAGTGATCCCATTACCATTGTCATAGATTCAACTAACAAATTCCAGCAGAATTCATTTTCAAAATTACAACTTTGACCAACTCTCTTTTACTGATTCCTTGCATTTGTTGTGGTTGGACAGTTTCAGAAAATCAGTCACATTGAATTTACATGTATCCATGATTCTCCTCCTGCACTCTTGTTGTTCCTACACTTTCAAACTCTTATCACAAATACTCAGCAAGTCAGGACTACCTTTTATTCACAACATATGCAAATCAAAACCAAACACAGAATTTAGACTAATTAGGAATTCTTGATTCTAATTTCCAGATTATAGTATCAAACTCTAGAATTCAAAGTAATCTTAGCTCAAAGATTGAAGAATTAAGCTTGTTAATTCACCTCATTTATCCCTGAATTAATAGGAAATTGAATTCTAAACAATGCTGAACCGAAACTTCTCCAAACACTGTCATAAAAGTAAATTATGCTCCTTTCTGTTAATTCAGTTTCCCTTTTCCAGAAATTCTGATCAATTGGAAAGAAAGGTTTCTATTTCATTCCAAATGCTAGGAACTCACACTAGCATTAGAAAGCTTTTTCAACAACAACCATTCTGCTGATTCCTTGCACTACAGTAGAGCTGGACAATTCCAAGAATCCCTTCCATTGTTCATTTATTGCTTTGACTCATAGTAAATTTAAGAATATTGACAAACCAAATGGTAACAAGAGACCAAATGCTTCATTTTAGCTTAACAGGCCTAGATGCTTGTATCAGGAATTGACACACAACTGGTACTCTAATTTCATATTTCAATCTTGCATGTCTTGTAAAATTCCAGCCAAGTAAATGGACAGCAACAAAATTCCAAAATAATCTCTTGAAACTCATACCAACTTCTTGAATTCTGCACTGCAATTTCCAGTAGGTCAGGATCTAATTTCATAATTCCAAACTCACTGCAGTTTTAAGCAATCAAAATCCAAATATGATTTACTCTTAATAAAGTCCAGAATTGAAACTCACGATGATGCCAACTCTAGCTATAAAGATTTCATCTTACAAAGAAGTATCATTTGGTGCTGCAATGATCATCTTAACAGAGTCTCTCATTTGTCACTTGGAATAATAGCGTGTTGAATTCCAATTGATGCTTGTTAAGAAACAGTATCCGGAATCAATTTATGAATCATTTCAACCAAAACTAATTGCCCTCAATATTCTTAATCAAACCTCCATGAACTTCAAAAATATTCAATCCCCCACACTTAAAACTCTGTCTACCTTACAAAATCTAACTCATCAAGAATTCAACCAAAACCCTCAATAAAATAAATCAAGCAAAGGTAATAGAAGGTTAAAATGCAAGAGGAAAATGTTTTAAGAAAATTATGGGAAAAGAAATTAGAAATTATGATGGAACAAGAATGACAAAATATCCTTCCTTTCCATGCATACATGTGTTATTGTGATTTTGAAATGAAGCTAAGTAAGTTCTAGAGTTCCAATTGCTATGAGTACATGCCACACAAAAGGAAGTAATGAAGTATAGGCTTTAAGTGGTCCTCCTTAGGTAATTTTCATGCAATCAAGCTCAATTAATCAAAGTGGAATTCACCACCACATAACCAATATCATGTAAGTAAAGCATCCAATTATGTCCAATGACCTAAAATTGATGATCAAATTTAAGAAACTTTTACCATCTTAAAAATATTACTAGAACAATTCCATGGAGAATTTATTCAAAATGAAATGCTATGTAAACTAAACAAAATGCAAAGTATGGAAGTAAATTGTAGATGTAAAATATGAAACTAAAGAAATGTATAAAGCAAAAATAAAAGCAAGGAACAAACTCCCCTTAATTCTCAGTGGTTGAAGAAGATTTAGAAGAAGAATCCACGCCGGTAGTGGAGTAGTTTTTGTAACAAACAAATCCTTTTTAGTCATCATTTTTCTTTTGAAAACTCTTTCTGGAGGACGGAGGCGGTTTAGTTCAAGCATCCATTCCGGAAGCTTATATTCTCCTACAACATCAATAAAAGACAATCTCCCCACTCACATATGGGATGAGAAAAGAATAGGAGAATATTAGTCTTGGTAGAAAATGTATCAAACAATGAATCACATCTAATAAAATCAATCAATGATATCTTTATGAAATTTTCTGATGTATCACAAGAAATACTCACCTTGTCATGTTGAAAGGTACCTGGAGTGGTGATTATTACCTCTTTTTCATCAAGTAATGGCTCAGACTCTGGTTCAGGTGAATGTACAACTTCATGTAGTGATTCTTGGGTTCTTGCCTTTATAGCACAAGCCCCTACACTCTCTTCATCATCATCATCAAATTCAGGTGATCCTTGGGGTAATGCTTCCAGTAAGCAATCCCCTATAGTTATATCTTCATCAAGTAAATCTTCATTTCCTGCATCATCCACAACATCTAAAGCAACAATAATAGTAGAATCAGAAATATGAAAAACTACATCATCATCACAAATTAAACTAGAGAAATCTTATAAAGTAATGGAAGTAGGGTCAGGCCTGACAGAATCTCTACTTTCCATCTCCCCACTGGAGCTTTGTGTTTGTAATTGATTGATGGATGATGCAATTTAATCTAACTGATTCTATATATTCTGTATCCTTGAGAATTGCTGCTCTTGATGTTCTCTCATTTGTTGCATATTCTCCTTGATTTTCCAAGTTGACATTCTAAATTGAGAATCATTCTGTTGAAATGAATGTGGCAAAGAAGATGTTGAAACCTCTTGAAACTCATATTAATTTTGGTAGGTTGGAAATGGCTCAATAAATTGCCCTTGTGCATTTCATACCTGAAATGTGAATGATATGCCCAATTAACATTATAAGCATTAGAAAATGACTCATAACTATTTTGTTGATCGATGTTTGGGTAAAATTGATACTCAGGCTGAAAATACTGATTCTCCATTCCTTCTCCAAAATTCTGAAAATATGGACCATGCTACTGAAATCTCCTATTCTTACACTACAACACTAACAATCAATATTAGAAGACTCAAGAGCATAAAGTTTCAAACACATGAATATATGAACATTAAAGACTTTACAATTCAGAAATAAGCCAACATGAAAACACAAAAGATAATCAATCAAATCTATATATATGCTAACAAAATAAACCAATCAATGCACAATCCAAAATAAACACACACTACTAGTAGTTCCCTGGCAACGACGCTAAAATTTGATAGTCGCCATTTTGCATGTCACTAGGCGTTCCAAATTAATAAAAATAGGGAACCAAAGTACTCAAGAAAAGAGATGTAGTAATGAGTCTCAAGTTGTATTTTTTCAAGGATAACTAGCAAGTGTGTGCAAATTCTAAAATTAATTTAAATTGAATTATTTCATCAACAAGGTCAATTAAGCTTTTCCATTTGATTCACATTACAAATTGGCTTCATCTAATAAAATCACTAATAGAATCAAAGAAAGGTTAATCTCATCTAAACATGATTCTTTTCCATCTCATCAAATTAACATCAATTGAGTTCGGTTTCTACTACATCATTACATTAAACAATTCAATTTACCGAAGTCTCATTCAATTCACAATTATAATCTAATTCAACAATTAAACTCAAATGCTCATTCTCAATTACAATGAACAGAGGTAAACAATTGAATCAACAAGTTAAGCTTTCAACAATTAAACTCAACACAGTCACAAAGAGTAATGACACAGAGCAAAGACTTTCCAACTAATTAACCAAAATTAACAAGCTAGTAGTAAACTAAACTTTAAATTCTAAACAGGACACGGATTGCAAATTAAGTATGTAGCTTAAACAAGATTTGAATTGCAAACGTTCAACAAGATCAGGGTTTCAAGTAAGAAAATTAGAAATGGAATTACAGAAAAGAAAACTCTAACAAAACGAAATGACAAAGAAAGGAATCAAATCTGAGCATATTCATGACAATTTGAAAAGAAACATAAAATCAAATTGCATTCCACACCCAAACCCTAGCTCAAACTCCTTCCTCTCTGTTGCGAAGCAGAGATTGTATCTGGGAATGCCCATCAAGCAATCGGCGGTGAAATTATGAACTTCCAGCTCATCCGACATTGTTCATAGCTTGTGGGGAACACCCTCTTCAAGCTCGCAATGCCTGAATTCGCCAGCACCCGAAGATCGTCGTCAACAGAATGACGAACGCCCTCAAATCTACCGAAGATGGACTTCACGGAATCAAAATCATGAAATGGAGAACGCCCTCAAATCAAGTATTGATCCTTAATTACTAGTTTCTGGATTGTCTAAAACTCACTATCGATGAAGGAATTCAACCTTGGATCTGGAGTGTGGAAGGGAAACTGCGGCGTCGTTGAAGAAGAAGAATGAACAGTGGTAAATCGTGAGGAAACGTCGAGCTCCACGAATGCACTGTAGCTTCTTAGGTTTTAAATCAACCTCAATTTGATCCAACGGTCTAGAACGCTTTAATCTCATCTAACGGCTGGATGACTTTAGATCAGGATCAAAAGCTATAGATCTTGACCGATGGCTATGATGTACTTCCTCTTGGCTTGGATGGACCAGATCCTTGATGGATTGCTCAGATCTCTCCGATCTTCAATGAATGGTCCAAATCATTCCAAGACTTGATCGTCTTGTTTAGTCCTAGATTTGAGCCCAAATGTGGTCTGATCTGATCGGGTCCATGACCTTTTTGATGTCTACAAAATAATAATCAAATATTAGCATCAAATACAATGATAATAAACTAATTTACAATTAAGTCCAAGATCAAATGTAATTTGTGAAATGTAAAATAGATATGAGTTTAAGCTATGAAAAAATCATTAAAAACATGCATTATGAATCAAGATAATATAGCAAAGTCATGGTTATCAGGCGCCCTCAAGGAGTGCTGAGGCGCCTCAGATGGCATTAGAGGCATCCTCAAGGAAGATGGAGGCGCCTTCAAGAGGATAGGCTGTGAAGGAACCAAAGCTCATCCTCGCTGCGAATTTGCCGGTGATGGAGCCGCTCTCAAGGGTCTTGGAGGTGCCCTCAACGACCTTTATCAGGAGGTCTCGACCAACAACTGTCAACAACAAGTTCCAAGCTATCATACAACTGTTTGCTGCTAACGAGACATTTTGGCAGAGCTATAACACGACCCCGACAACTCGGAGCTACGAATTTCAAATTCCTGTTGTCGGTATAATTGTTTAGTGCTTTTAAATTGTAATACCTGATTGTACTATTTTTTGAAATTATAGTTGTTGCCCAAAGTAAATGCTCAACGAGCATGGACCTTGGAGTAGGAGTCGCCCTAGGCTCCGAACCAAGTAAATCTTGGCGTGTTCTTTGTGTTTATCTTTATTTCTATTTTGCTGCATTTACTCATAAGTTTTTCAAATATGAAAAGTGAAAGCCACGAGCGCTATTCACCCCCCTCTAGTACTTTCGATCTAACAATTGGTATCAGAGCGGGGTTGCTTTGATTTGGTGCAACCACCAGTTAAGCATATTTTTCGTGGTGATTTTCAATTTTTCGGAGTCAATCGGAATCGATATTCTTGCCCCCCTCTGATTTATTTTTCGTAATCGAATTTTTCTCAAAGTTGGTGCAATACCATTCGAGATCGCGTATTAGTTTTTAACCCGCACTACTAATCCATGCTCAAGTCCTGGGACAAGTTTCTTTTTATTTTTCTTGTGCAGGTTTCTATGGCTATTCAAGAAGGTTACAGTACTGCCTGACCTCCGCTCTTCACCGGAGAAGACTTCGGCTACTGGAAGGACCGAATGGATTCCTACCTCCAAACTCAGTTTGAGGTATGGATGATCGTTAAGACTGACATCTCGCTCCCACATGACGGTGCAAGGAAACCAGTTTCGTGCGAGAATTGGGACGCAAGCATAATAAAGAAAGTAGAAGCTAATGCAAAAGCAACGTGTATCCTCCAATGTAGACTAACAAAGGAGGAGCTGAACCGAGTCGACCCATTCTCGAGTGCTAAAGAACTATGGGAAAAGCTAATTGAATTACATGAAGGAACATCCGATACCAAGGTAAGTAAGAGGGATCTTATTCTTAATAAACTATACAATATAAAGTTGCAGGAATGTGAAACGGCGAGCCAACTGCATGCACGCATCCAAGACCTCCTCAACGGTCTCCACGCAATAGGAAAAAAGGTAGAAAATAGAGACATAATCAGGTATTCGCTAAATGCTTTCCCGAGGAATACCTTGTGGGCATCAATAGTAGATACGTACAAGGTATCCAAGGATCTCTCTTCAATTAAATTAGATGAGTTGTTTGCTGAATTTGAATTACATGAACAAGTTAACGCTCGATCGACCGAGAAGGATATAGCTTTGATTGTAGGTACAAGCAGAACGTGCGAAACAAAAGTAAGACGCAGAACCGAACCGGAGTCAGAAGAAGAACCGGATTCAGAAGATGACGACGACGAGCTCACGGCTGAACTCGTCAACTTGGTGAAAAGACTCTACAAAAAGAAGAAGGGCTTCAACAAGAAGGACATCAAAATGATGATCCAGTCCAAGGAGGCCCAACCAAGCTCAAAGATGAAGTTCGAAGTAATCTACTACGGTTGCAATCAAAAGGGACATATCAAAGCAAATTGTTCGAATCAGAAGGATGAAAAGAAGTAGAGAAAGAAGAAAGCTCTGAAGGCGACTTGGGATGAGTCTTCTTCAGAAGAGTCTGACGATGAAGAACTCGAACAAACGAGTTTCCTTACAATGATGACCCAGGACCAAGTCAACGAATCCGGAAGCAAGGACGAATCGGAAGCTGAGTCCGAGAGAAGCCACGAATCCATATCCGTTTCTGAAGGGCCTAACCCCTTTGTAAGTACTTCTCGGTTATACAACTTAATTAATTATCTGATGCATAAATTATCTAAATCTAACATTCGGATCAAATCACTTCTAAAGGAGGTAACAACCCTTAAAGAAGTGACTATCTCCGAATCCTTGACTGACCCGATTCAGACTGGAACCTCAACTCAAGTCCAAAAGCTTGAGGAAGAGAATTCCAGCCTAAAAACTCAAGTCAAGGATTTGAAGATTGCATTGGAACAGTTTACACTGGGTTCCAAGAATCTTGACTTGATTTTTGGAAAATAGATGGTCGTATACAATCGATCCGGACTAGGATTTAGAACAAAAGAAAATACCGTTCATATCTGTCACTTGTTAACAGACCAAATAGAAAAGTAGTCCAAGCATGGGTACCTAAGTCCAACTTGGTCAATCAAGTTGGACTTAGTAAATATTGGGTCCCCAAGGATCAAGTCCATTACCTTGATAGACCATATCGTGGCTATGATCCAAGGGGAGTCAATAGAAAAACTATCTTAATAAATAAATAGAATTGCTTGATGATTGTTATTTCTTTTCTTTATTCTTATGCATGCTTAGATTAGGCTAGATTAAGGACCTAGGCTTAATTTACACTTGAATAGTTAGTCCTAGGAATTTCAAAAAGAAAATTAAATATATAATTTATTTGAAAGGCTCTTTCTAGAAGTGGTGGATGATCTCATACCCAAGAAGGTCTAGTGCCTCGTCACAGCCTAGGAGCCGATCCTTGAAATGTGTATTTAATTGACTAATTGAAAAACCTAAGTCTAACTCAAATGTAAATTAATCCTTAGATATAATCTAAATTAAAGATAACCATCTCACAAAAATATATAAGATTCCCTTATTGATAACTTAGAATCGGGTGAGATGGATCTAGGTTGAACTTAGTTGAATTTAATTAAACCTAATTTAATTCAAATCTTAATTCAATTTATCTTTATCAAATTAATTGACTTAACTATTTAATTCACTTAATGTAATTAATTGACTTAACTATTTAATTCACTTAATGTAATTAATTAACCTAACTATTTAATTAACTTAATCAAATTTATTAACTTAACTATTTAATTAACTTAATCAAAATCTTATTAAACCTAACAAATATAACTTAATTAAACAAACAAATTTAGTAACTTAATTAAATCTATTTAATAAATTAAACATAACTTAATTACTCAACAACTTACTTAATCTTAAATTAATTAATTTAACTTAATTGACCAAATTAATTTAACTTAATCAATTAATTTTTGATTTAAACCAATCAATTAACTTAACTAATAAATTAACTTAATCAAATTAATCAACTTAATAAATATAACTTAATAAACTATCTCACAATCACCCATAAGAATATCATGTTCGATCATCTAGATTGGGTGAAATGGAATATTAAGGAGTTAATTTCAATCAAACTATCTCTTGAATCCATTAAATTGACCCAAATCAAATACTTTATGTGTAGGAATATAAAGATTTGGATCAAAGGATGCTAGATAGTGGATGCTCCAGGCACATGACTGGAGATAGATTGAAATTCACTAAGCTGAAACTCAATGTAACGATCTAACTTTCCTCATTAGGAGTTCTAAAAGTTCTTAAAAATATTTAAAAATACTTTAGAAAAATTCTAGATATTTTTAGAAATTTTTAGAGTATTTTTATGTAATTTTTGGAGGACGTTTGATATTTTTACTAAACGAAAGAAGTTGAAAAAAAAATGTCCAAGCCGAGTTTCGAACCTGAGACCTCCGACCAAACCAAACCTTGATCAAATCTAGCTAACCAAGTGTGCTGCGGATATTTTGTGAACATATAGGAACCAAATTATACTTAAGCCATAATAGGAACAGAAATACCAAAATAAAGGGAGCCAAGCAGAGTTCGAACGCGCGACCTCCAACTCGCGCCAAGCCGCGGCTGACCAAGTGTTCAGGCCGTCGGTTCTATTTAGAATAGATAGCAAATTTATTTAAAGAAGTTAACCGAATATTGAAGTTATAAAAGAGGAACTTAACTTAGGGCTTGATTTACCCGAAACCAAATTCCTTTCTCCTCTCCTTTCTTCTGCGCGCGGCGTCCACGGCGATTTCCTCTCGGGCGAAGTTGAAGAACAAAGCTAGGGCTTCTCCGGTGGCCGGCCAAAGGGATTTCGCGAGTTCTTCTCGGATCCAAGCTTCCTTCATCAAGAGGGAACTGTTAGCACGAAGAAGGGCCGGAGATCTCAAGCTGTCCGAACCCTAGAAGTTTTTCCCATTCGGTTTGAATCCAAGAACACGCTGTAAGTGCTCTCACCTGCAGTAAGGGTAGTTCAGATTCTTGTTTTCTTCTTGTTGTTCTTCCGAAGCATGTTGTAAGAAGTGAGTTCTTGAGGCTAGCTGCTGTAAATTCAATCCGGATTGGTTGGGTTTTGGATAAGGAACAAATTGTTTAGTTTCGACATGTGTTTCGGATTTCTTGTTAGCATTCTGCTTTTCCGGAGCTTGTCGAGAGGAGCAGTGATTCCCTTTGAATTTTCTGTCGTGAGTTTTATAAAGAAGTCTGTTCATTCATTTTGGCCTTCCGATTAGGTTGTAGAGAATTGTGGAATGCAAGGGATTCAGTTTTCTTTGGGATTTCGGAATAGGTTGTACAGAATTAATTGTTAGAGGTAAGAGTAGTTTCAAGATTTTACCTTCTTCTTTGCATTACTGTCGAAACCTGCTTAAAAACCCTATTGCTCTATAAAGGTATAAGTTGTGAACAAGTTTTATATAGGTTTTATTCTTAGATTCTAGTAAGCTTAGTTTGGATGTGCAATTCGGGTGGTGCTACTAAATTGGCATGAACATAACATCCTTTGAAATTTGCTGTGTATTAGGATTTGTGCAGTTCTCTGTTCATTCCTTTAAATATGCAGTTCTAAACCCTTAGTAGCTAATCCATGCACGAAGTTTTGGTTTCCAGTGGAATTTTTTTAGTGGGGGCTATTGATATGTTTACTATACTGTCAGACTAGTTTGTCATAGATTTGTTTAGCATCACAGTTTTGGATATGTTTAATATGGCAGTTTAGATCTCAGTATGGGCTATGCTGAGATTATTCATTAATTTAATTTTAGTCGCTTTTAAAGTATAAATTTCGAGCTAGATTATATTCAAGTTTTGCTTTTGATAACGTTTAGTAAAAGTTTCAAAAGTTGAGTTCTAAGTTTCTGAAACATTTGCATTTGGCGTGAACAACAAGGTAGCAGTGCAGATTAATTATTGAGTTTCTGTGGCTTATTTGGACCCTTGTATTATCAATTATTTAACATGCTATAGACCCTTTTGTTGTTAGTTCCTTAACATGCAGTTTGGATTCCTTAGTTGTGTAGTTTAGTATTTCAGTTTAGATCTAGCAGATTTTTAATAAGCTTGAATGCAGATTTTGATTAAGCTTATATGCAGATTTTTGTTAAACATTTCAGTTTTTAAAGAAGCATTCTTTTATTAGAAGTATTAACAAGTATAAGAAAGATAAAGAAAAGAAAGAAAAGGCCAAGACCTTAAGTAGATCCTAAAGTCAAGACTTTAGGGATTTTGACACACAAGGTGTTAAAGAAAATGCCGAGACATTATATATTAGAAGTATTAAAAGATAACAAGTATTTTACTTTTATCAGTGACACTGCATCGACTCTCACCGTCCTCGGGTCATTTCATAGTCCCTAGGTTAAGATAACCCAGAGACCAAGACGTGTCACGCCCAGGAGTCTCCGCAGACAAAATCCCAAGAAGACCTCCCCAAGACGTGACAATCAAGATCACTACAAGAAAATACATCACCACACGCTACCGAATATTTATATACACAACCACGCAGTTATAATAATGTCCACACTACTGGAACGAAACAATCACAACCACGTAGCTATATATATAAACAACCCACACATCAAACACAAAAAACGAAGGGAAAGCCCACACAACACAAATAAATAAAATGCCACGGCTTAAACACAAATACAACACTAAAACCATAGGATAGCCACAGGCTATACGCAAATACAACGCCAAAATAATAAAAGAATATACAAAAGAAAATAAGCACGGTCTTCGCGACGTAGGACCCGCAGACAGATACTCCGAGCGACACCAACCATCTACAAGCTACCCGAAACATAAATGTATACATGCGGTGAGTATAGTAACTCAGGGTAATAAATGATAGTGCATGGTCCATAAACAAAACACGGAGATCAAAAGTATAGCCTCGAGGGAAACAAAGAATACGATCATACTATCATAACCAACGATCCGAACATACCGACGAATAACCCGACATAATCATAATCGATATACGAATCGCACAACCCACTTCTGATATAATGGTAAATACATACCCAATCAAATCGACGCAAGATACCAAGATCAAGAACCTCACCGGATCTCGCAATGGACACACCCGTGACACCTGTGAATATAAATACGATCGCAAATACATGTAAAATAAACGATACGATGCAGATGACAACCATACGCAACAATCATATCGCAAACAAACGCAACATACCACAAACACACGCAACTAGTATCTACTAGGCACGATGCAAATATATCTCCAAAGACGCACCACGATCAAATGCCAACGTGCACGCACGCTCCACGGTCACCCCCGCCACCTCTCTAGACACCACGACCACTGACAAACCGTACTAGCCTCCGTAACAAACACCGCCATAAGCGGCCGAAGCGAACGGCCCACTAAGTAGTTATATAACCACCTAGCTAAGGGTCCCTGACCACTCACATCTCTAGCCCTCCGACTACTGTACCCTCAAGACTCACTACTCCAGAGTGGTCGAGGCTGACAAAACACTGAGCGGCTAAGTAAGCGCGACAGGACTAGCTCTACTCCAAACTACCACTCTCCATCAGTGGCCAAATAGACAGCTATAAAAGACCGACAACCCTCTCAACTACAGAGGAGACGATAGTCGTCAGTATGAAATGAATGATGAACATGATATATATAAATAATCATGATACGGACAGCGTCATCATCCATGCAAACTCTAACTCCACCTAAGTGCCCCCACAACACGGGTATAATCATCATGATACCTCCATATATCCCACCAAACATACGTATATAACCACACATGTATAGTCAACCAAAGATCTCCAATAACCTCAACAGATACACCTACACAACCCCACGGTACAATCAACATGTATCCTCCAGAAAAACACATCAAACACGTGTATAAACCATGTATATACAATCAACACGACTCCAATCATCACACCGTACGAAGTATACCCGATATACCACGGATAAGCCTCATATGAATACCGCCAATGAAGTAATCCCTACCATACATACTCTACATGTACACAAATACCACAGAGTATAGATAATCCAAAGTGTAGACTGTATAAGAATTAAATAGATCATCACAAGGGTCAAGCATCGGTATCAAGCAGGAAAGCAACAAACGAACATGATATAAGATAAAGCATCCTAAACCATCTCATAAAACCATGCACTAAGCTCAATAAAATCTACACAGAGGCAAGGAAGAAATACCCGCCTTAATACGTAGATCGTGTCCGGAAATCCCACGTCGAGACGCTCGTCCCGAATCCAAGTCCTGCGATTACATAATATATTTAGCTACTCACATAATCAACAACAAACTAAACTCAAAACCTAATCCTACGTCGATTAGGTAACTCTGTTTAGTTTCTACCCAATGATCCGAACCAAAGTAGATGAGAGGTCCATCCTTAAACCCTACTCTTTCTAAATCCAACCATAATCCACAATCATCACTAATCAAATCTCCTCATGAATTAATCCAATTCAATTCACATAATTCATCATCAATCAAACACTAATCCAAACTCATCATAAATCCTTCTAAATCTACTAATCAATCCAATACAACTTAATTTAAATTCCTACAATCCATCCCTACCAATCCAAACCAATACAGCAATAAAATCACCTTAATTCTTAATCCACAATAATTCATCCCATCCACATCACAAAGGATATCAACCCACAATAACCTATCAACTAAATCATTAAACCATGATCAACCGCAAAATCCAACAATCCTCAATCAACTCAATCATTTCCTAGTCTAATTCACATCCCAATTAATTCCTTAATCTAATTCATTACATAATGTAATCAATTTAGAGCACAACTTACCCAATTCCATTGCACTCCACTGTTAGCATGTGATCCGAGCAACCCACTATTGGAAGCCACAGGTGTGATGCTCACTGTTGCCCACATTTCCATCTCCTACTAACCTAACAACCAAATCACATAAATCCATCAATTACCCTATAACAAAATACAAGATCAACTCTTAACCTTACCTTAACTCCCTGTCAACAACCCCTTCTCCAATGTTTCACTGCCCGACAACATTTCCTTGCAGTGAACGCCCACTGTTCTAGCAACAACACCTCAAATAGATCCCTACACTGAAACTCTATCTCTGATCAGCTAACCTCCCATATTTAATCCTCATCGGAGCAACACTGATCAGTCGCATAGTTAATCTCAACATCAAAGTATGAAATCAATCCATGTTAATCAATATTGAGCTTGACTTACCCGTATACCATATCCAAGATCTCTCCTAGGTGGAATCAGGTTGTCGCTGCGGCAATGAGCTAGGGCAGAGGATAGGGCGACACCGGCACAAACAAAGGAGACAAGAGCACAAAGCATTTCATCAAACACCTGTCATGCATCACCTCAAACACTCCACCTCTTCACCGAGACTTCAATCACCGGAGAGGATCACAGCTTCGATGAAGAAAACAATCCCCAACAGAGTTGAGGTGGCTGGAACCAAAATACAATCTCAGCTTCTTAGAAGACCACCCAAATCAATCCAAGAAGAAGAACACCTACTCGAATCATAACCTAGGTAGATCTCTTACCTTCAAGATCCCGCTAGGGCACAACGCCACCAAAGGAAGAGGAGGAATCAAGGGAAGATTTGGCGCTGAGGCTTACGGGAAATCAAGGAAGAACAAGATAGCTCACCCTTGATGCCCTGGCAATAGATCTACTCCGGCGATCGTCGGTGTCGGTTCGTCCCCGTGAAGAACAGAGAGATCAGAGCGAGAAGAAAAGCTTCGGCTGGATTTGAGCTTGAGGGTCGATGACTACAAAGGGAGATCGCCGGAGCTAGAGCCTCACTCTCATCGGCGTCGCTCGTCTGCGAGGGAGATCGGAGAAGGAAGGGAGGTCGGGGAAGGGAGGAGGGGAGGGATCGGCGTCGGGTTTGGGGAAACGGTGCTTGGGAAGGGAATTAAAGGAAAAGAAAATAATTTATAATTATAAACATTTCCTCACCCAAACGGGTATCCCAAACAGGCCTTATCTGTACCCGAAATTGATCCCCTCAAAACCCTTCTTACGAGCTCTGAAAAAATCCCAGAAAATTTCTAAAAATTCCGGAAAAATTCTATAAGGCTATTTCCCAAATAACCCTATCTATTTTAATTTTCCGATATCTTACATCCTCCCCCACTAATAAAAATTTGGTCCCCAAATTTACTGGTCAACTCAGGGATCCTTATCCAAGGGTAACCTCTAAATCACATACTCATATACCACTCACTCCAAGTATAATAACCAAACATCATCCTCATGTACTACTCCACCCCAGTATCATAAACATATCTCCCAACATGACAATCCACCTCCAAATGAATAGCGACAACTCTGTGAGCTATGAACTCACCCTACTCCCGCTACTCCCACCCTGCAATCTAGCCAACTCCGGGATAAATCAACTACCTCTGAATATCAGAATCCACTATCATCAGACCTCCCAACATCTGTATCGCAAATCCAGATCAATGTGTTTCCTATAGTAACTCCTTCCGGATAAGAAGTGACTCAGAAACACACATAATCTCCCACAGAAATAAAAATAAATTCTCATTTCATGAGAATTCAAACTAGTGGCACGAGACTACTCCGCTCATACTACATCAGAACTGCACCAAACCTCGGGTACGATACATATGTGTAGAGTACAAATCCGTCTACACTAGAAAGTATAACTAAGACAGTGCAGTTAACAACTTCTCGTTTCAACTCCTGAAACTGATCTCGTAAGTGTCTATCCAGGAAAATTTCATACTCATCCTGAATAGTCCAGTCGACGGTATAACAATACTGGAGAAACCCTCAATCAATCTCCGATAATATCTAGCCAGATCAAGGAAGGAACAGCGAATCTCCGGTATAGACTACGCCTACTTCCAACTGATAGCCACCTCTATCTCCTGTGGATCCAGCGCTATCCTTTACTAACCACAACGTGTCGCAAAAACTCGTAAAAGACAATCACAATACGTACTACTAACTTCACATATAGATGTTCCCGTCGAAACATCTCTAGAACTATGCAAAGCTAGTGTACATGATCCACCTCGGATCGAAAATAGATCACAACATCGTCAATGGAGACAATGAAAACTGATCTACACACCCAAGGAATACCAAGTACATCGAGTCCATAACAAGATCTAAGGCACGACATGCCTAAATGGTAACACCAAGGACTCATAATGTACATACAACAGGCTCACTCAATCGTAAGATCTCCAACAACGAGTCTGTGATCGAATCACCCACTACAAATCACCAAATCCATATATATCACAGACATACTACACTCCATGTCACTATCAACATAAAACACCAAATAATAGATCAAGTCAAATATCTACCCATAGATCATCAAAGACCACATATCACCACCCCTGGTCTCATAATGTCCACTAATCACAAATCATCCTCAGCATCAATCAGTCATACCAGATAGTCTCATAAACAAAGATAGAGTCAAAGAAAAGTATCCAACCTTCAACCCCCACTACTAACAAACTAAACGTATCCAAGAAGGTCTGCCAAATCTCATCATCTCATTCTTTCCGATAATCAAATATCCACAGTAAAAGAATGTCAATCCAAAGTCATAGGGTCACCCAATCTCCTGACTAAGAGTCTACCCATCTAGAAAGTATCTCCACAACTCTCATAATCATCCCATAAGTGTCCCTCGACCAATATCGATAAAAGGTCAAACCTTCTAATATGATAAATAGACTACAAGATCCGGTACAATGATCACGTGGTCAAGGTCTTGAGTTACTTGATGGAGAGAATGTTAGCTAAGTCGTCTAACCATTGTCTTGTACCCCTTATTACTGTGATTGCTCCATCTGAGGTTCAGTAACCTCCAGTATCAAGCAATGAACACAAACATAGAGGAACACTACAACTAAACAACTGATCAAAATATCTGTCAATCGACGCTCTACCCCTCGAAGATCGTCATCTGAAATCATACCTAGTTACAGACGGACCTCCTAGGTATTACTCAACTAATACCACTACCTCCGTATCATTACAGGTCGTAGTTCACTAGGTACATCAAGGATATCTAATCATATCCAATAGTTCCATGAGTCAGGATCTCCCATAGAACAACGATAGGCGAGTCTACTAGTCATCGCCTTATAAATCACCATGCTACCGAAAGAGGTAAAGAACTACTCTCTCTCCAACACATCTCAAGGAAATCGCTAAGTGACGACCTGATCTCCAAAACATTCCCTCCTTCTTCCTTCACGTGGTACCGGGTCACATAAAGGTTAAGCAGCTAACTTCAACTCTCTCACGCCAGTACAAATCATATATCCAAAGGTACTCCTCAACCCTACACCCTAGAATCGATGTATCTCATAAGTGTTACGCAGTAGCTTTACACTTTTCCACATCGTGCAGATCCTATCCGAATGTATCCGCTAAGTCATCCTACCAGTACAGACACCATAGTCAAAGTCCCCACGGAATCTGATACGACAATCCTCTACAGATCGACTAAGCCGATATCGTATACGGCCAATTCAATCCTTTCTACCCCTGTACATCAAAATATCTAACCGAGTATGAAACATCCCACGATAGCATCTCTAAAAATAGAGTAAGTCAGTCCCCTACTGGTCGGACCAACAAAATAAATCGATCATCTCCTAACCGATCCAATAAGAGTAAATTAATCATCCACTGATGAAACTAACTAAGGTAAATCGATACGCCACTACCCAAGTCAACAAGGGTAAATCAGTCAAACCATAACTACACAAGTCAACCAAGTAAATCAATCATCAACAGGAGTAAACCGGTACTCTACTAACTGAGTCAACATGGGTATACAGATATCATCCACCATCTAGCTAATAGTAACCAAGACTAGTATGGGACTCTAATTCTCAACCAACTAGTAGTATGATATGAGGAAATCCCCTGAGACTGTAAATCCTTGATCTCCAGTAGGTCAACCGTGATCAGTGATTGACCCTACACATGAAATGTATGGTACAAACAAATAGGCAAGTACTAACAAAAAGTACTAACACATGTCAGAACTAACTATCATGGACAACAGTACATATACCAACAGAGATGTATGATAACAATATGCAAACATACCTCCTATAGCCTGGAGATGTCCTGCTGCTGCCTGGTCCCAAAACTCGGAAAGTCACATCAAGAAAACCGAATCACGACATCCAAAACAGGAATAATAGGCATCGGACCTACTCTGATACCAAATATTGGTATCGATAAATCTCAAAATCCAAAACAAAACAAAGCAGGCATCGCACCCGCCTGACACACTAAATCACACGCCTCAGGAGTCTCTGCACAAAATCCCAAGAAGACCTCCCAAGATCGCGACAATCAAGCATCACTACAAGAAAATACATCACCACACGCTACGAATATTTATATACACAACCACGCAATTATAATAACCCACACTACTGGAACGAAACAATCACAACCACGCAGTTATATATAAAATCCCACACTACTGCACCAAAACACAATGAAAAACGAAGGAAAGCCCACACAACACAAATAAATACAATGACGGCACGATTTAAACACAAATACAACACTAAAACCATAGATAGCCACAGGCTATACGCAAATACAACGCCAAAATAATAAAAGAATATACAAAAGAAAATAAGCTCGATCTTCGGATGTAGACCCGGCAGATGTGATACCCGAGCGACACCAACCATCTACAAGCTACCCGAAACATAAATGTATACACGCGGAGGTGAGAAAAGATAGTGCATGGTCCATAAACAAAACACGGAGATCAAAAGTATACAGTCGGGAAAAAAGAACACGATCATACTATCATAACCAATGATCCGAACACCGACGAATAACCCGATATAATCATAACTGATATACGAACTGCACAACCCACTACTGATATAATGGTAAATACATACCCAATCAAATCGACGCAAGATACCAAGATCAAGAACCTCACCGGATCTGCAACAGATACACCGTGACACCTGTGAATATAAATACGATCGCAAATACATGTAAAATAAACGATATGTATGCAGCATGACAACCATACGCAACAATCATATCGCAAACAAACGCAACATACCACAAACACACGCAACTAGTATCTACTAGGCATGTATGCAAATATATCTCCAAAGACGCACCAGATCAAATGTCAAGAATGACGCCCATGGTCACCCCGCCACCTCTCTGCACACCACGACTCGTACGGCCGGAGGCTCGGGTCCGCGACAAACCGCACTAGCCTCCGTAACAAACACCGCCATAAAGGCCGAAGCGACGGCCGCCAAGTAGTTATATAACCACTCAGCTAGGGTCCCCGACCACTCACATCTCTAGCCCTCCGACATGCAGACCTCAAGACTCACTACCCAGAGTGGTCGAGGTCGACGTAACACCGAGCAAGCGCCGACAGACTAGCTCCACCCCAAACTACCACTTCCATCAGTGGCCGAATGGACGCTATAAAAGACCGACAACCCTCTCAACTACAAGGGAGACGATAGTCGTCAGTATGAAATGAATGATGAACACGATATATATATATAATCACGATACTGACACCGCCATCATCCATGCAACTCTAAATCCACCTAAGTGTCCCACAACACGAGTATAATCATCATGATATTCCATATATCCCACCAAACATATGATATAACACACATGTATAGTCAACCAAAGATCTCCAATAACCTCAACAGACACACCTACACAACCCCACGTGTACAATCAACATGTATCCTCCAGTAAAAACACATCAAACACGTGTATAAACCACAGACATACAATCAACACGACTCCAATCATCACACCGGACAGAAGTATACCCGACATACGGATGGATAAGCCTCATATGAATACCGCCAATGAAGTAATCCCTACCATACATACTCTACATGTACACAAATACCACAGAGTATAGATAATCCAAAGTGTAGACTGTATAAGAATTAAATAGATCATCACAAGGGTCAAGCATCGGTATCAAGCAGGAAAGCAACAAACGAACATGATATAAGATAAAGCATCCTAAACCATCTCATAAAACCATGCACTAAGCTCAATAAAATCTACACAGAGGCAAGGAAGAAATACCCGCCTTAATACGTAGATCGTGTCCGGAAATCCCACGTCGAGACGCTCGTCCCGAATCCAAGTCCTGCGATTACATAATATATTTAGCTACTCACATAATCAACAACAAACTAAACTCAAAACCTAATCCTACGTCGATTAGGTAACTCTGTTTAGTTTCTACCCAATGATCCGAACCAAAGTAGATGAGAGGTCCATCCTTAAACCCTACTCTTTCTAAATCCAACCATAATCCACAATCATCACTAATCAAATCTCCTCATGAATTAATCCAATTCAATTCACATAATTCATCATCAATCAAACACTAATCCAAACTCATCATAAATCCTTCTAAATCTACTAATCAATCCAATACAACTTAATTTAAATTCCTACAATCCATCCCTACCAATCCAAACCAATACAGCAATAAAATCACCTTAATTCTTAATCCACAATAATTCATCCCATCCACATCACAAAGGATATCAACCCACAATAACCTATCAACTAAATCATTAAACCATGATCAACCGCAAAATCCAACAATCCTCAATCAACTCAATCATTTCCTAGTCTAATTCACATCCCAATTAATTCCTTAATCTAATTCATTACATAATGTAATCAATTTAGAGCACAACTTACCCAATTCCATTGCACTCCACTGTTAGCATGTGATCCGAGCAACCCACTATTGGAAGCCACAGGTGTGATGCTCACTGTTGCCCACATTTCCATCTCCTACTAACCTAACAACCAAATCACATAAATCCATCAATTACCCTATAACAAAATACAAGATCAACTCTTAACCTTACCTTAACTCCCTGTCAACAACCCCTTCTCCAATGTTTCACTGCCCGACAACATTTCCTTGCAGTGAACGCCCACTGTTCTAGCAACAACACCTCAAATAGATCCCTACACTGAAACTCTATCTCTGATCAGCTAACCTCCCATATTTAATCCTCATCGGAGCAACACTGATCAGTCGCATAGTTAATCTCAACATCAAAGTATGAAATCAATCCATGTTAATCAATATTGAGCTTGACTTACCCGTATACCATATCCAAGATCTCTCCTAGGTGGAATCAGGTTGTCGCTGCGGCAATGAGCTAGGGCAGAGGATAGGGCGACACCGGCACAAACAAAGGAGACAAGAGCACAAAGCATTTCATCAAACACCTGTCATGCATCACCTCAAACACTCCACCTCTTCACCGAGACTTCAATCACCGGAGAGGATCACAGCTTCGATGAAGAAAACAATCCCCAACAGAGTTGAGGTGGCTGGAACCAAAATACAATCTCAGCTTCTTAGAAGACCACCCAAATCAATCCAAGAAGAAGAACACCTACTCGAATCATAACCTAGGTAGATCTCTTACCTTCAAGATCCCGCTAGGGCACAACGCCACCAAAGGAAGAGGAGGAATCAAGGGAAGATTTGGCGCTGAGGCTTACGGGAAATCAAGGAAGAACAAGATAGCTCACCCTTGATGCCCTGGCAATAGATCTACTCCGGCGATCGTCGGTGTCGGTTCGTCCCCGTGAAGAACAGAGAGATCAGAGCGAGAAGAAAAGCTTCGGCTGGATTTGAGCTTGAGGGTCGATGACTACAAAGGGAGATCGCCGGAGCTAGAGCCTCACTCTCATCGGCGTCGCTCGTCTGCGAGGGAGATCGGAGAAGGAAGGGAGGTCGGGGAAGGGAGGAGGGGAGGGATCGGCGTCGGGTTTGGGGAAACGGTGCTTGGGAAGGGAATTAAAGGAAAAGAAAATAATTTATAATTATAAACATTTCCTCACCCAAACGGGTATCCCAAACAGGCCTTATCTGTACCCGAAATTGATCCCCTCAAAACCCTTCTTACGAGCTCTGAAAAAATCCCAGAAAATTTCTAAAAATTCCGGAAAAATTCTATAAGGCTATTTCCCAAATAACCCTATCTATTTTAATTTTCCGATATCTTACAGCACGGCCGACGGTCGACGACCCGAGGGTCACCAAATGGGCCGCCAAATGGGTCGGGTCGTTACAATAGTAAACCCTACTAGATTCGGGACCAGTTATCTCCGGTCTAGTTAGGGATGCGCGCATAGCAAATACAGTTGTCGGGCCCAAGAAGAAAGTTAATTATTATTTTGAAGTATTATAAGTATAAGTTTTTGAACAAGTAAAGAAATTTTACATCAGTATAAAAGTATTAAAGAAGAAGTTTTTAAACAAGTGAAATAAAAGAATAAGTTTAGAATAAATGAAATAAGTTTCATTTTGTTTTAAAAGCAGCAAGTTGGGTTTTCTTTTATGCTAGCATGTCATTTAGATTAGCTTACTGTTCTTTGTTATTTTCTGAGCATGAGTAACTTTACATGTTTAGCATTTCGGCATGTCTTGTTCTTTTGCTATTAGATGAGCATGAGTAGTCTTCAGTAAGTAATCAGTTAGATCATGTTATAGATATATGTACATGCATATCGAGATTTTGTGAGTTAGATAGCGCTTACTAAGCATTTTGCTTATAGTTTGCATTTCCTCTTACTGTAGATACAGGAAAAGAAAAGTTTTAGCAAAGGAAGGCGACAAGGAGGTGTTCGAGGATGTTTGATACCAGGACTATAGAAGAGACTGTTGGTTGCTACTCGGAAAGCCTAGAGGCTCCACTGTACAAAAATTTTGTACAAAGGTCTGAACCTTTTCCTAGCTACCATGTGTTCTTTTAAATTAAATTTTGGATCGCCTGCGGAACTTAACACGTTTGATCCAAAACTTAATCTATTTGTTCTTTTAGGTTTTGACTTGGATCTCCTGCGGAATTTAGCACGTTCGACCCAAGTCACCTTAAGTTATTAATTCCATTAAATATTAATTTCCATAATCGGTTCCCAGTACTGACGTGGCGAGGCACATGGCCTTCTTGTTAGAGTGTATACTAAAAGCCTAGCTTTTGGTATAAACATTTATCTAGAAATAAGAATCACATTGGTCAAATGTCTACATTTATGATAAATGTATTTGTTCAATTAATTTATATTGTAGATAACATGGTGTGTGGTGTCACACACAGAGGATCATGTTATCAGTATCTTATAAATTATAAACAGTAGCTCACGACCATAATGGAAAGGAACAAACCATTGGAAGGTCGTAGTGTAATTAGGTATCAGTTTATCTTGACTGTATAATTATACTAGTACACTCAGAGTGTATTGAGTAGGATCATTTGAGGTCGTTTCTTTTATATTGACTTTATAAAGAAACAAAGACCTCGGTTATTATGGAAGTGTGTGCTCTTAATCCTAATATAATAACAAGCACATATATTTGATATTTATTTCTTTAATTTATCAATGGGTGAGATTTAGTTCGATAAATCAATAAGCCTGATAAGTTGGGAAATGGTATCACTTATAGTGTGTGTTGTTGATTATAAAAGGAAACTGTGTCCTAGAGATACTAGGTTGATAATGCCCTCAAGAGGAGCTCATAAGGATTGTCATGTTAAACTCTGCAGGTGGACTTAGTCCGACATGATAATAAGGCTGAGTGGTACTACTCTTGGACTAAGATATTAATTAAATGAGTTGTCAGTAACTCACTTAATTAGTGGACATTCGATATCTTAAACACAGGGAGACTAACACACTCATAATAAGAAGGAGCCCAAAAATGTAATTTGGGATTGGTGCGGTAGTTCAATAATAGTTCTCTAGTGGAATGAATTATTATTGATAAAATTAAGTTGTGTGTTCGGGGCGAACACGGGATGCTTAATTTTATCGGGAGACCAAAACCAATTCCTCCTCTCGATCCCTATCGTAGCCTCTTATTTATAGAGTACTATACCCACCTATACTCACCTTCATACCCATGAGAAAGGGGCCGACCAAGCTAGCTTGTGGTTCAAGCTAGGGCCGGCCAAGCCTTGGTTCATGGGTGGCCGACCCTAGCTTGAACCCAAGCTTAGGTGGCCGGCCCCCATTAAATTAAAAAGAATTTTAATTTTAATTTTTATTATGTGGAAGATATAATTTATTACAGAGAATTAAAATTAAAATATCTCTTTTTAAAAGATCTACAAAAGATTAAAAGAAAGAGATTAGATCTCTTTCCTTATTTGTAGATTGGAAAGATATTTTATTTTTTCTCTTTGAAAAATTATTCACATGTTGAAAAATTAAAATTATAGAAATTTCTTTTTATCAACCATGAAGGGATTTTAAAAGGAAATTTTATTTTTTTAAATTTTAAAAGACAAATAAGGAAGTTTTAATTGTTGATTAAAATTATCCTATTTGCTCTACATGAGGTGACCGGCCACATACAATTAATTAGGAAATTTTATTTAATTTTTTCTTAATTAATTGTTGTCAAGGAAAGTTAAGGAAATTTTATTATAAATAAATTTCCTTATTTGCCAAAGCCAAGGAATATAAAAGAAGGGGTAGGGGTGCCTTCATGAAACCAACCTCTATTATTTTCTCCCTCTTTTCCTTGGTGTGGTGGCCGTCCTTCTCTCTTCTCCTCTTGTTGGCCGAAACCTATCTTCATGGTGGAGCTTTTGTTTGTGGCCGGATCAAGGAAGGAGAAGAAGGAGAGAAAGCAAGTCTCATCTCTAGCATCCCTTGGAGCATTGGTGGTGGCCGAAATTATTCATCCTTGAAGAAAATTATTGTGGCCGGCCATCCTCTTCCTTTCTTCCTCTTTTGTGGTGGCCGAAACTTATCTCTTGCTTGGAGTTCTTGTGGTGGCCGGATACTACTTGGAGAAGAAGAAGAAGAAGGAGAGAAAGCTTGTATCCCTTGGAGCTTGGTTGGTGTTTTGTTCTTCGTCCTTGGTGAAGCTTCTTTGTGATTGGCCGAACCTAGCTAGGAGAAGAAGAAGGTGCTTGGTGGTTTCTCATCTCGGAAGATCGTTGCCCACACAACGTCCGAGGTTAGAAGAGGAATACGGTAGAAGATCAAGAGGTTTTTCTACAAGGTATAACTAGTAATTTTTCTTTCCGCATCATACTAGTTATTTATGGAAATAATACCAAATACAAGAGGCTTACGATTCTAGAATTTCGAATATGTTTTTCGATGTTGTGTTCTTTTGTTTTTTCTTTTCCTTGTGATTTGATTGTTCTTTTCGGTTAACCTAAAGTTATGTTAGGAAATTAAATATTAGCTTTCTATAAAAGGTTTTGTCTAGTCGGTGGTGGTTGCTCCAGTATCCAAGAAGGTCGTGTGCCTCGCCACGTCAGTACTGGGAACCAATTATGGAAATTAATATTTAATGGAATTAATAACTTAAGGTGATTTGGG
Organism: Zingiber officinale; assembly: GCF_018446385.1. Classification (NCBI taxonomy): domain Eukaryota; kingdom Viridiplantae; phylum Streptophyta; class Magnoliopsida; order Zingiberales; family Zingiberaceae; genus Zingiber; species Zingiber officinale. Next base: position 112,104,163 of record NC_055997.1, read on the forward strand.
TCGAACGTGTTAAGTTCCGCAGGAGATCCAAGTCAAAACCTAAAAGAACAAATAGATTAAGTTTTGGATCAAACGTGTTAAGTTTCGCAGGCGATCCAAAATTTAATTTAAAAGAACACATGGTAGCTAGGAAAAGGTTCAGACCTTTGTACAAAATTTTTGTACAGTGGAACCTCTAGGTTTTCCGAGTAGCAATCAACAGTCACATCCTTCTTGGTTTTAGGTTTGTATAAATATAGCATTATAATCTTGTCTAGTTAATAGTAGGATATGCTAATTTTGATCCCTAATTATGTTTTTAGTTATTGTATGTGTGATTGGACCCTGGACATGTCAAGGCATTTATATGTGTGCATGATTGTATTATAAAATACGAAGGAGTCATATTTAGTTTTATTAGGATTTTATTTTTGATCTAGATACATGTACATTCCTTTTATGGAATATAGGATCAAAAATGTAAAATTTATTTATGTCATGGATCGAATCTTGCAAAGCGTGGAACCTTCTAAGGACCGAGGCGCAGCGGAACTAGGAGCAAGATGGATGCGACAGCAGCTTGGGATGACAACACACGGAGGACAACTAGAGATAAAAGCCATAATAGTTTAAAATTAGATTTTCTATTTATTGCTTTTTGTGCTGTGTGCATGTTGGTTTACATATTTAGTAGGCTAGCATAGTTAAAATTCCTCATTTATAAATAACTAAGTGGGAGAGGATTTTAAGTAAATCCCATGGTCTCCATTATCTGGTTTGTAAGTGATGCAAACAAGCTTGCGTTGGCTCGGTGCCTTCCTCCATAACGGATGAGCTTGTTTGTGGATAACAGACTTCCATTTTGGATGACTATAGAAGTTAATTAAGAGCGTGTGATCTTCTCCAACGAAGGGCATAATCTTATTAATGGACTTAGTGTCAAGTAATGGTATACACTTAGACACATTTAATAGTATCCTCCCCAACGGAGTCACTACTATCACTTGTGTGACCAAAGGAAACCAACTATTGATTTGTCATAAAACTAGATTGGCAATATAATAAAATTAATAAACCCCTCTTACAAATGAATTTGTATACGTCCACACTAACGTGGCATACAAGATTCATAGTGTTTGAGGTAATTTTATTTGTCAAAAGGTTATATTGACAAGATAGTCAATGGGTAAAACCCTCCTCTTACAAATGATGAATTTGTATACGTCCACACTAACGTGGCATGCAAAATTCACGGTGTTTGAGATGTTGGTGAATTTAAATAATATTGTTTGAGGAATCAATGTTATTTTAAATTCAAAGAGTTTTGACCAAATATTTGATCAAAGACAGATCAACTATTAATTTTATTCGTCATAAAGAAAAGTTGACGAGATAATAAAATTAATGAATAAAATCTCCTCTTCGATTTTGTATACGCAAAATTTATGGAGATTTTAAGGAGTTGATCTTGACCAAATATTTTTGTAATTCTTAGGATGTTTGTCAATCCCTAGTAGTCATACTATAGAAAAAGACTTAGTAGTCCCAATTGTAATGATTGAAATAGGACTTGGACATTAAGGTAGACTGTCTTCTTAGAACTAAGAACAATTTAGGTGTATTTAATTCATTAGTTGAAACATGTCTAGTGGTGTTATCTACCAGAACCTGGAGTGTAGATACAAGATGCCATTAATCATGTTTGCAATTCAGGGTTCCAGGAAACCCGACAACTAAATGAAAGGTAAATCACCGTCCACATGGGCACTACTGTAAAAGTGGTAGCTGTTGCAGTGGGAGAGGTTTATCTTTTGATAAGAATAAAATATGGATTTTAAGTAATTGTCTTTACGTACCAAGTTTAGAAAGAACCTGATTTCAGTTTCTAAACTATTATAGATATTGTGTCTATTTTGATAACAAAGTTGTTATAAAAAAAAATAGGGAAGTTATCTATTCTGGTATGATGGTTGACAATTTATAATCCAATAACTCCCACGATGCAACAAATGGAAATTAGTAACACATCTTCTAATTTTAAGAGAAAGCAACCTTCGGAAATGAACCAATTATATCTTTGGCATCTAAAAGCTAGGTTATACTTGAGTAGGATTCATTGGTAGCTAATGAACTTTTGGGTTCATTGGTAGTGGAAATATTTCCAACCTGCGAGTCTTACTTGGAAGGAAAATAACCAAGAAGTTTTTAAGTCCAAGGGGTATGGAGTCAAAGATATGTTGAAATCGGTTCATTCTGATTTGTGTGATCCTATGACTATCCAGATAAGAGGTAGTATTGAATATTTTGTCTATTTTATAGACAACTATTCAAGATACAAATAAATTTACTTAATGTACCGCAAGACTAAGTACTTTGATTAGTTCAAAGAGTACAAGGTTGATGCGGAGAAATGTTAAAGTAAAAAGTCACTATGGAAGATCGTAGTGGCAAGTACCTCTTGAGAGATTTTAGGAGTCACTTATCAGTAGTTGGATTTCAATCCCAACTAACTGCATCTGGTACACCCCAACAGAATGGTGTAGTAGAAAGAAGGTAAAGGACTCTTATGGAATAATTAGATAGATGATGAGTTATTCAGAAAAATTACCAAATTTATTTTAAGGATAAAACTCTGAAAACGAAAGTGAACATAGTACCTTCCAAGTTAGAACTCTCTACTCATATAGAATTGTTGAATAGGCGTAAGCCTATTTTGAAGCATATTCGGATTCAGGTAATCCAACACATATGTTAAAGAGAGATAATAATAAGTTGGATAGGAGTTCACTTGTTTGTAAGTTATCCTAGATAAACAAAAGTAGGTTTATAATCTTAAAATCAGAAGGTCATTGTTAGCATCAATGACTGATTTTAAAAGGACTATATAATGAACCACGTGCTCATAAGTAAATTTGTTCTTAAGGAAATAATAAAAGACATGTCTAATCTAGTACCAACTGTACAAGATGAGATACCACAAGAAAACTGCAACACGTATCACAAATGATACACAATTGCAGAAAATGCCTTGTCGTAGTGGGAGGGTTGTTAAGCAACCTTAAAAGATTCATGTTTTGGGAGAGTTTTTGAACTCGATCCCTGAAGGACATGAACCTGATCTCCGGACATATGACGAAGCACTCCAAGATAAATATGCAGCATCTTGGCAAAGAGTAATGAATAATAGAATTAGAATATATGTATTCTAATAAAATATGGAAGCTTGTAGAACCACCAAGTGGTGTAAAAGCCTTTGGGTGTAAAAGGTCTATAATAGGAAAAAGAGGGATAGAAGGGAGGTAGAAACCTTCAAAGAAAGGCTTGATGAAAAGGAAACTTTTTCACCGGTAGCCATGCTTAAGTCTATCCGATTCTTTTATCTATTTGGCAAGTGGATGTCAAGACAAGATTCCTTAATGGAAGTCTTGAAGAAAGCATCCATATAAAGCAACGGAAGGGTTCATTGCAAAGGATAAGAGCATCTTGTGTAAAGCTCAATCGATCTATGGATCGAGGCAAAGCTTCAAGGTCTTGGAACATCCTTTATCAAAGTAATTCAGACCTATGGATTTATTTAATCAGGTAAGTCTTGTGTATACAAAAGGTGTGATGGAAGCGTGGTGGTATTTCTTGTACTATACGTAGATAACATTTTTGGTAGTTGGAAACAATATCAAAATGTTATCAGAAGTAAGGGTATGGTTGTCCAAACAATTCGATATAAATGACTTGGGAGAATGAATATATTCTTGAGATCAAAGTAATAAGGGATCGCAAGAAAAGAATATTTAACTTATCCCAAGCTTCATACATCGGAAAAAACCTTGCTCGTTTTAAAGCATGCAAAACTCCAAGAAAGGTTTCTTACCTTTTCAGGATGGAGTAACTTTATCTAAAGATATGTCTCTATAGACATCAAAGGAGATAAAGGAAATAAAGGCAGTTCTTTATGCTTCGGCTGTCGGAAGCCTAATGAATGCTATGCACGAGATAAGAAATCTGTTTTGCCAAGGGCATAGTTGGCAGACATCAAAATAACTCTAGACAAGGACAGTGGACTGCAGTAAAGCATATATTGAAGTACCTTAGAGGCACTAGAGATTATATGCTAGCTTACAAGACAGTTAATTTGGTCCTTGTGGGTTGCATGGATTTTGACTTCCAATCGGATAGGGACAATAATAAGTCAACCTCGGGGTTTTGTGTTTACTTTAGGAGGTAAAGTCATAACTATGGAAGAGTGATAAGCATAGGTGTTTTTCTGGACTCCACCATAGAAGCTTAGTATATGGCAAGCCTCTGAGGTAGCTATAAAAGCTGAATGACTCAATAATCTCAAGATAAACTTAGATATGATTTCTGGTTTGTCCAAAGATTATTACAATTTATTGTAATAATATTGGTGCAGTAGCAAACTCGAAGAAACCATAAGTCTATAAAGGCAAGTAAACACAATAGAGCGCAAGTACCACCCAATACGGAAATCATATAACGAGGAGAAGTTGTTGCCGCCTACATCAGGTTATGACCTATAGATCCTTCCACCGAGGTCCTTAAGGCAAGAGCTTTTGATGGACATGTTGAAGGGTTAGGAATCAGATGTATGGCAGCAGATATAGCAGCTTAGTCTTTTAGTATAAGTGGGAGATTGTTAGAGTGTATACTAAAAGCCTAGCTTTTGGTATAAACATTTATCTAGAAATAAGAATCACATTGGTCAAATGTCTACATTTATGATAAATGTAGTTGTTCAATTAATTTATATTGTAGATAACATGGTGTGTGGTGTCACAGAGGATCATGTTATCGTTATCTTATAAATTATAATGTAGCTCACGACCATAATGGAAAGGAACAAACCATTGGAAGGTCGTAGTGTAATTAGGTTAGTGTTTATCTTGACCGTATAATTACACTAGTACACTCGAGTGTATTGAGTAGGATCATTTGAGGTCGCTTTTATATTGACTTTATAAAGAAACAAAGACCTCGTTATTATGGAAGTGTGCTCTTAATCCTAATATAATAACAAGCACATATATTTGATATTTATTTCTTTAATTTATCAATGGGTGAGATTTAGTTCGATAAATCAATAAGCCCGATAAGTTGGAAATGGTATCACTTATAGTGTGTGTTGTTGATTATAAAAGGAAACTGTGTCCTAGAGATACTAGGTTGATAATGCCCTCAAGAGGAGCTCATAAGGATTGTCATGTTAAACCCTGCAGGTGGACTTAGTCCGACATGATAATAAGGTTGAGTGGTACTACTCTTGGACTAAGATATTAATTAAATGAGTTGTCAGTAACTCACTTAATTAGTGGACATTTGATATCTTAAACACAGGGAGACTAACACACTCATAATAAGAAGGAGCCCAAAAATGTAATTTGGGATTGGTGCGTAGTTCGTTATAATAGTTCTCTAGGGAATAATTATTGATAAAATTAAGTTGTGTGTTCAGGCGAACACGGATGCTTAATTTTATCGGAGACCAAAACCAATTCCTCCTCTCGTCCCTATCGTAGCCTCTTATTTATAGAGTACTATACCCACCTATACCCACTTTCATACCCATGAGAAGGGGCCGGCTAAGGGTTCAAGCTAGGGCCGGCCAAGCCTTGGTTCATGGGTGGCCGGCCCTAGCTTGAACCCAAGCTTAGGTGGCCGACCCCCATTAAATTAAAAAGAATTTTAATTTTAATTTTTGTTATGTGGAAGATATAATTTATTACAGAGAATTAAAATTAAAATATCTCTCTTTAAAAAGATCTACAAAAAGATTAAAAGAAAGAGATTAGATCTCTTTCCTTATTTGTAGATTGGAAAGATATTTTATTTTTTCTCTCTGAAAAATTATTCACATGTTGAAAATTAAAATTATAGAAATTTCTTTTTATCAACCATGAAGGGATTTTAAAAGGAAATTTTATTTTTTAAAATTTTCAAAGACAAAAAAAGGAAGTTTTAATTGTTGATTAAAATTATCCTATTTGCTCTACATGAGGTGGACGGCCACATACAATTAATTAGAAAAATTTATTTAATTTTTTTCTTAATTAATTATTGTCAAGGAAAGTTAAGGAAATTTTATTATAAATAAATTTCCTTATTTGCCAAAGCCAAGGAATATAAAAGAAGGGGTAGGGGTGCCTTCATGAAAACCAATCTCTATTATTTTTCTCCCTCTTTTCCTTGGTGTGGTGGCCGGCCCTTCCCTTTCTCTCTTCTCCTCTTGTTGGCCGAAACCTATCTTCTTGGTGGAGCTTTTGTTTGTGGCCGGATCAAGGAAGGAAAAGAAGGAGAGAAAGCAAGTCTCATCTCTAGCATCCCTTGGAGCATTGGTGGTGGCCGAAATTATTCATCCTTGAAGAAAATTATTGTGGCCAGCCATCCTCTTCCTTTCTTCCTCTTTTGTGGTGGCCGAAACTTATCTCTTGCTTGGAGTTCTTGTGGTGGCCGGATACTACTTGGAGAAGAAGAAGAAGAAGGAGAGAAAGCTTGTATCCCTTGGAGCTTGGTTGGTGTTTTGTTCTTCGTCCTTGGTGAAGCTTCTTTGTGATTGGCCGAACCTAGCTAGGAGAAGAAGAAGGTGCTTGGTGGTTTCTCATCTCGGAAGATCGTTGCCCACACAACGTCCGAGGTTAGAAGAGGAATACGGTAGAAGATCAAGAGGTTTTTCTACAAGGTATAACTAGTAATTTTTCTTTCCGCATCATACTAGTTATTTATGGAAATAATACCAAATACAAGAGGCTTACGATTCTAAAATTTCGAATATGTTTTTTGATGTTGTGTTCTTTTATTTTTTCTTTTCCTTGTGATTTGATTGTTCTTTTCGGTTAACCTAAAGTTATTTTAGGAAATTAAATATTAGCTTTCTATAAAAGGTTTTGTCTAGTCGGTGGTGGTTGCTCCCATATCCAAGAAGGCCGTGTGCCTTGCCACGTCAGTACTGGGAACCAATTATGGAAATTAATATTTAATGGAATTAATAACTTAAGGTGATTTGGGTCGAACGTGTTAAGTTCCGCAGGAGATCCAAGTCAAAACCTAAAAGAACAAATAGATTAAGTTTTGGATCAAACGTGTTAAGTTCCGCAGGCGATCCAAAATTTAATTTAAAAGAACACATGGTAGCTAGGAAAAGGTTCAGACCTTTGTACAAAATTTTTGTACAGTGGAACCTCTAGGTTTTCCGAGTAGCAACCAACACTTCTTGGATATGGGAGCAACCACCACCGACTAGACAAAACCTTTTATAGAAAGCTAATATTTAATTTCCTAAAATAACTTTAGGTTAACCGAAAAGAACAATCAAATCACAAGGAAAAGAAAAACAAAATAACACTATATCGAAAACAAATTCGAAACTCTAGAATCGTATGCCTCTTGTATTTAGTATTATTTCCAAAAATAACTAGTATGATGCGGAAAGAAAAATTACTAGTTATACCTTTTAGAAAAACCTCTTGATCTTCTACCGTATTCCTCTTCTAACCTCGGACGTTGTGTGGGCAACGATCTTCCGAGATGAGAACCACCAAGCACCTTCTTCTTCCTTGCAAGTTTCGGCCATCAAAACTTCTTCTAAGATGAAGAGGTTCGGCCACCACCACCATGCTCCAAGGGATGCTAGAAACAAAGCTTTCTTTCTCTCCTTCTTCTTCTTCTTCTCTAAACTTGATCCGGCCACCATATGAGTCTCCACAAGAAGGATGAGGTTTGGCCATCAAAGAGAAGAAAGGAGGAGAGGATGGCCGGCCACACCAAGGAAGAAAAAGAGAGAGGAAAAATAATAGAGTTGTTCACCATGAAGGCACCTCTACCATCTCTTTTATAATCCTTGGCCTTGGCAAATAAGGAAATTTAAATAAAAATTTCCTTAATTCTTTTGCCATTGATAAGGAAAATTTATTTAATTAAAAATAATTTGTTCTCATCAACAATGTGGCCGGCTACTTTAAACCAAGCAAAGGAAATTTAATTCAATCAAGAATTAAAACTTTCCTAATTTGTTTCCGGAAATTTTAAAAAAATTTCTCTAATAATTTTTCCCTTCATGATGGTTAATAAAAAGGAAATTTTATAAATTAAAATATTTCTTTTAAACATGTGGATAAAAAGAAAGTTATCTTTAAAAATTAAAATCTCTTCCAATCTACAAATAAGGAAAGATATCTAATCTTTTCTTAATCTTTGTAGAAACTTTATAAAAGAGATATTTAATTTTTAAACTCTCTTTTAAATTATGAACATGATTAAAAGGAAAGTTTTTACCAAAATCAAAATCAACCTTTTAATCTACAAATAAGGAAAGAAATTTAACTCTTCTCTTAATCTTTTGTAGAATCTTATAAAAGGAAAGATTTAAATTTTTAAACTCTCTTTTAAATCATGTTATCCACATAAGAAAAATTTTAAAAAATAAAATTCCTTTTTATTTTAATAGGGCCGGCCACTTAAGCTTGAGTTCAAGCTAGGGCCGGCCACATGAATTCACCCATGAACCAAAACATGGCCGGCCCTAGCTTGGTCTCCAAGCTAGCTTGGCCGGCCCCCTATAGGATGGGTAAGAAGGTGGGTATAGGTGGGTATAGTACTCTATAATTAAGAGGCTACGATAGGGACCGAGAGGAGGAATTGGTTTTGGTCTCCCGATAAAATTAAGCATCCCGTGTTCGCCCCGAACACACAACTTAATTTTATCAATAATAATTCATTCCACTAGAGAATTATTATTGAACTACCGCACCAATCCCAAATTACATTTTGGGCTCCTTATTATGAGTGTGTAAGTCTCCCTGTGTTTAAGATAACAAATGTCCACTAATTAAGTAAGTTACTGACAACTCACTTAATTAATATCTAGCTCCAAGAGTAGTACCACTCAACTTCATCGTCATGTCGGACTAAGTCCACCTGCAGGTTTTAACATGACAATCCTTTTGAGCTCCTCTTGGGGACATTCTCAACCTAGTATCTCTAGGACACAGTTTCCTTCTATAATCAACAACACACACTATAAGTGATACCATTTCCCAACTTATCGGGCTTATTGATTCATCGAACTAAATCTCACCCATTGATAAATTAAAGAAATAAATATCAAATATATGTGCTTGTTATTATATCAGGATTAAGAGCACACACTTCCATAATAACCGATGTCTTTGTTTCTTTATAAAATCAGTATAAAAGAAACGACCTCAAATGGTCCTACTCAATACACTCTAAGTGTACTAGTGTAATTATACAGTCGAGGTAAACTGATACCTAATTACACAACGACCTTCTAATGGTTTGTTCCTTTCCATTTTGGTCGTGAGCTACTGTTTATAATTTATAAGGTACTGATAACATCATCTTCTGCATGTGGCACCACATACTATGTTATCTACAGTATAAATTAATTGAACAACTACAACTAAATGTAGACAATTTGACCAAATGTGATTCTTTATTCATAATGAATGTTTACAAAACTTAGGCTTTCAGTATACACTCCAACAATCTCCCACTTATACTAAAAGACTAAGCTGCCATATCTGCTGCCATACATCTGATTCTCAACCCTTCAACATGCCAATCAAAAGCTCTTGCCTTAAGGACCTTAGTGAAAGGATCTATAGGTCATTACCTGATGCAATCTAGGCGACAACAACTTCTCCTCGTTTATACGATTTCTCGTATTGGGTGGTACTTGCGCTCTATTGTGTTTACTTGCCTTATAGACTTATGGTTTCTTCGAGTTTGCTACTGCACCAACATTATTACAATAAATTGTAACAATCTTTGGACAAACCAGAAATCATATCTAAGTCTATCTTGAGGTTATTGAGTCATTCAGTTTTTATGGCTACCTCAGAGGCTTGCCATATACTAAGTGTTGGAGCAATCCCAATGGTTCGTGGGGCCATGTGTTTTGGTGTTTGGGCAAAGGGTTTAAGTTAGGTTTACCCTTGTTATTTGATATGTGTACTTGAGTTGTGCAGGACTGCAGGTGACACATGTGACTCAGGTTGACAGCTTCGGGTCCGGTGAAGGATGGAGCATCCGAGGGACCGTGGACAAGGCAACGAGGACAAGGGCCGAGGGAAGCGACTTCGAGGCATACGCGAAGGATGGCATTGGAGACAAGCTGCGGGCTTGGATGCATCCGAGGGACGAGAGCCAAAGGAAGTAGGCTTGAAGGCAAGAGGTCAAGGCTGCAAAGAAGAGTCAAATGAGTCGTGAGGGTACGAGTGCATGAGAGATTGTACTCGGAGTAAAATCCTAGTTTTAGGGTTTTAATGTAGCGGCACTGTAGCAGTTACTGTAGCGCACTGTAGCAGTACTGTAGCGCACTGTAGCAGTCGACTGGTGTATGGACCAGTCGACTGATGCACTGTAGCATATAGCCGTTGAGAGAGCCGTTGGGCTGGCATCAGTCGACTGGTGCAAGGACCAGTCGACTGGTAACGGGCAAATCAGGTTCTGATTTGTTCCAAGCTCTATAAGAAGGAGCTTGGTATGGCCGGCCAAGGCGACAAAATTAGACTTGGTTAAAGCCTAATTAGTAGTCATCTAGTGCTCTAGCAATCCAAGTGTTCTTGATCGAGTTGTGGCGAGGTTTCTCCACCGACAAGGAGGATTGTGCTAGCCGGAGTTTCCGGGGACTAATCCACCGACGGATTGAGGGATCGTCCACCTTACGGACAGCCGTGGAGTAGGAGCATCATCTCCGAACCACGTTACATCGAACGTGTTAGTGGTTTGCATTTCCATTCTTGTCTTTAGATTAGCTTTCGTATTCGTATTTGTATTTCCGCTGCGCAAGCTAATAATAGTGTAGGAAGCTAACGATTTGGGGGTGCCGTCTATCCAACCCCCCTTCAAGCCGGCCACCGATCCTCCAACAAGTGGTATCAGAGCGAGGCCGCTCTCCATTGGACTAACCGCTAAGGAAGCAAAGATGACCTGCTTGATTGAACCGCCAAAGCTTGAAGGTAGAAGCTTATGGGACATCACATATTGGATGATGAAGATGGAGGTCTTCTTCAACACGGATTGGAACACCATGATGGTGGTCAAAGAGCCGTTTGAAGTTCCGAAGGACAAGAAAGGGAAGAAGCTCCAACCACGACATTGGACGGAGGAGCAAACCTCTCGGTCAAAGGCAAACGAAAAGGTAATATCTATATTAATTGATATTTTACCTTATGATGTAATGAGCCTTGTAGGTAAATACGAGAATGCTCATGATTTGTGGAGCAAGATAAAGAAGGCTCAATGGGAAGAACCTATGCATACACAAGAAGAAGAAAAATCCGAAGAAACGGATGAAGAAGCTCAAGTAGAGGAGGAGCAACCGGAAGGTGACGAGCACTCAACTTCCGAGGAGAAGGAGGAGAAGGATGAAGAAATGCCATCCGTTAGTATGGATGAGGAGACATCCTCAAAGGTTGAGGAAGAATCCAAGACAAGTGAAGAGGAAGTCTTGGAAGTCAACCTTGCAAGCATCTCCACCGAAGTGAAGTCAAAAGATCATATAATATGCTTCGGGTGCAATGAGAAGGGACACTACAAGAATAGGTGTCATATGGGTAAGAAGAAGGTAAATCCTAAACCCAATCAAGTTATTTTAAATTCTAATATGGGTTGTAGGAATGAAGAAGTCCAAAAGAAGAAGATGCGCATCATATGCTTCACGTGTGGAGAGAAGGGTCACTACCACACCAAATGCCCCAAAAAGGGGGAAATCAAGAAGCTTGCGCAATTAAAGAAATGGGAGAAAGAGAAGAAAATGAAGAGGAGCTCAAGTCAAGGGGGAGCTTCAAGGGTAAGGGAGGTATACCCTAATTTGAAATGCAATGCAAATTCTTATGTTCCCATGCATGCTAGGAAAAATAATGATTATCATTATGTAGCAATGAAAAATTTTGGATTTAGATATCATGATAGGAGTAGGGTAAATGTCGATCATAACCCTAGGAAATCTATTCATGAAAAACCTAGGAATGGTAGACCTAAGGAGGCCCAAGGCATTAATCCTAAGAAGGGGAGACACATGCCTAGAAAGGGTAGGTCTAGGAATGTCCAAGGTGGACATGTTGACTCTAGGGTTAGGAACCTAGAAAGGGAGAATCAAGCTTTGAAGGCAAAGCTTGATGGTTTAGAGAAATTCCTTAAGAGATTCACTATTGGATCTAAGGGATTAAGTATGGTGTTGGGTATCCAAAAACCCAACAATGATAGATCGGGCTTGGGATACCGATCTAGTCCCTCCAAGGACAAAAGGAGACCATGTGCTAGGGTGGCACATGATAAGGGCAAGGGGAAGTCATCTAAAGCCAATGAGAAGAAATATGCTAGGGTTGCATATGATTATGGCAAAGATGATGTGTTCAAGGTCAAGAAGATAAGGAGATCTTCTAAGGGACATCATTGTGGTTTGGTCACAATAGATGAGTCACCTAGGGAGGTGACTAAGGTAAAGAGCTCTAGGGGGAGCTCCAAGAGTCAATTTGGGACCCATGGCCAATGGATCTCAGGTGGGTACTACTTGGGAGTCTAGAGGAGCCATGGAGTGTGCCAAAAGGTTTGGAGATGGATTTGAGTCTCAAACCTAGGGATTTTGCACACATGGTTTGTGTTTCATGCAAGAAATATGACATTTGGGGTCATATAGCGTGATAATTGGTTTTGGATGTATAGATGCCATGTAAACCAATGCTAGGGATGCATTGTGGGTTGGTATGGGCAAATACATTAAAAGGAAGCCAAAACTAGGACTTTAAGTCAAGGTTCAATTGAACCATTTAGCTAGTTTTGGATTTTGTGTCAATCTTGGGATTGGTGATAGATATATTTTGTAATATATTTTTTCCAAGTAGACAAGGGTACAATAGACCTCTCCACAAAATTTGGGAATTTTTGGGGGTCTAGGGAATTTTTGGTGCATTTCTGAAGTTGGCCTAAAAAGGCTGATTTTTTCAGAAATAAGGTACCAGTCGACTGGTAACAGCATTTTTTAGCACAGAATGTCTCTGTAAGCTCATTTTTATGGGGGCAGTCGACTGGTGCCAAGACCAGTCGACTGGTAACAGTAGATTTCGACTACAGAATGTTTCTGTAAGGTTCTGTCGAAGAGGGCAGTCGACTGGCACTTAGGGCAGTCGACTGATACCAGTCTGAAATTGGTTTCAGCATTGGTTTGTGACCATGTCAACTCGCTTAGATGTATGGGATCCAAGGGGGATTAATTCATGAGTTTAGGGTAAATTTAGATGACAAGTTTTCAACAATTGGGATATTGTTGGAGAACTTTTTGGATGTTAGGCAAAGGGGGAGAAGTAAGGTTTAGTTGGGAAAACCTGAAAGTGCCTTTGAGTAGGGGGAGCCTTGGGATAGGTTCTTAAAAAGCCCTGTGGGAAAATCCTAGCTCATTGGGGAGTTTAGGTGCAGGGGGAGCCTTGGGATAGGTTCTTAAAAAGCCCGTGGTAAAATCCTAGCTCAATGGGGAGCGTAGGTGTAGGGGGAGCCTTGTGATAGGTCCCAATACTTGTTTTGGCGGTTGCCAAGTGTGTAGCCTTGGCATCGTAAGTCCATTTGTTTTAGCATATTGTTTTGCTATTTGTTTTCCCTAACTTAAACGTATTGCCAAACACTAAAAAGGGGGAGATTGTTGGAGCAATCCCAATGGTTCGTGGGACCATGTGTTTTGGTGTTTGGGCAAAGGGTTTAAGTTAGGTTTACCCTTGTTATTTGATATGTGTACTTGAGTTGTGCAGGACTGCAGGTGACACATGTGACTCAGGTTGACAGCTTCGGGTCCGGTGAAGGATGGAGCATCCGAGGGACCGTGGACAAGGCAGCGAGGACAAGGGCCGAGGGAAGCGACTTCGAGGCATACGCGAAGGATGGCATTGGAGACAAGCTGCGGGCTTGGATGCATCCGAGGGACGAGAGCCAAAGGAAGTAGGCTTGAAGGCAAGAGGTCAAGGCTGCAAAGAAGAGTCAAATGAGTCGTGAGGGTACGAGTGCATGAGAGATTGTACTCGGAGTAAAATCCTAGTTTTAGGGTTTTAATGTAGCGGCACTGTAGCAGTCGACTGGTGTATGGACCAGCACTGTAGCAGAGAGCCGTTGGGCTGGCATCAGTCGACTGGTGCAAGGACCAGTCGACTGGTAACGGGCAAATCAGGTTCTGATTTGTTCCAAGCTCTATAAGAAGGAGCTTGGTATGGCCGGCCAAGGCGACGAAATTAGACTTGGTTAAAGCCTAATTAGTAGTCATCTAGTGCTCTAGCAATCCAAGTGTTCTTGATCGAGTTGTGGCGAGGTTTCTCCACCGACAAGGAGGATTGTGCTAGCCGGAGTTTCCGGGGACTAATCCACCGACGGATTGAGGGATCGTCCACCTTACGGACAGCCGTGGAGTAGGAGCATCATCTCCGAACCACGTTACATCGAACGTGTTAGTGGTTTGCATTTCCATTCTTGTCTTTAGATTAGCTTTCGTATTCGTATTTGTATTTCCGCTGCGCAAGCTAACAATAGTGTAGGAAGCTAACGATTTGGGGGTGCCGTCTATCCAACCCCCCTTCAAGCCGGCCACCGATCCTCCAACACTAAGTTTCTATGGTGGAGTCCAGAAAAACACCTATGCTTATCACTCTTCCATAGTTATGACTTTACCTCCTAAAGTAAACACAAAACCCCGAGGTTGACTTATTATTATCCCTATCCGATTGGAAGCCAAAATCCATGCAACCCACTAGAACCAAATTAACTGCCTTGTAAGCTAGCATATAATCTCTAGTGCCTCTAAGGTACTTCAATATATGCTTTACTGCAGTCCACTGTCCTTGTCCAGGGTTACTTTGATATCTGCTAACTATGCCCTTGGCAAAACAGATTTCTGATCTCGTGCTTAGCATATTTAGGCTTCCGATAGCCAAAGCATAAAGAACTGCCTTTATTTCCTTTATCTCCTTTGATGTCTACAGAGACATATCTTTAGATAAAGTTACTCCATCCTAAAAAAGTAAGAAACCTTTCTTGGAGTTTTGCATGCTTAAAACGAGCAAGGATTTTTCCGATGTATAAAGCTTGGAATAAGTAAAATATTCTTTTCTTGCGATCCCTTATTATTTTGATCTCAAGAATATATACATTCTCCCAAGTCCTTTATATCGAATTGTTTGGACAACCATACCCTAACTTCTGACAACATTTTGATATTATTTCCAACTACCAAAAAATGTTATCTACGTATGGTACAAGAAATACCACCACGTTGTTGGGGTTGCAAGGTTGCAAACATAGTCCCATATTGGAAACACATGGGAAAGATCATGGGTTTATAAGAGAAAAGATATATCCATTGGCATGAGGCCTTTTGGGTAGAGCCCAAGAGCAAAGTCATGAGGGTTTAGGCCCAAAGTGGACAATATCATGCTATTGTGGAGATATCTAAATTCTTTTCGATCCTACAATTGGTATCAGAGCCCGGACTGCCAGAAGATTTAACCGCCGACTGTGCACAAGAGCTATGGTTTGATTGAGTCATGTGGGTACAATATTGACCTCGAACAAAGAAAGTGGGGGCTCCTATGTTCGGATCAAGAGGACCAGACACCAGGCAGGAAGTCCTAGTTGCGACTAGGCAAGGAAGTCCTAGTAGGTCGGGTGGACCGAGGGGCAGGAAGACCTGGTGGGTCGAGGATCGGACGTGGGAAGCCTATGGTCCTTTGTTTGAGGGGGGGATTGTTGGGGTTGCAAGGTTGCAAACATAGTCCCATATTGGAAACACATGAGAAAGATCATGGGTTTATAAGAGAAAAGATATATCCATTGGCATGAGGCCTTTTGGGTAGAGCCCAAGAGCAAAGTCATGAGGGTTTAGGCCCAAAGTGGACAATATCATGCTATTGTGGAGATATCTAAATTCTTTTTGATCCTACACACGTTTCCATCACACCTTTTGTATACACAAAACTTATCCGTTTACTCAATAAATCCATAGGTCTGGATTACTTTGATAAACCGGATGTTCCAAGACCTTGAAGCTTTGCCTCAGTCCATAGACTGATTGAGCCTGCACACAAGATGCTTTTAGCCCTTTGCAATGAACCCTTCTGGTTGCTTTATATGGATGCTTTCATCAAGACTTCCATTAAGGAATGCTGTCTTGACATCCACTTGCCAAATAGATAAAAGAATCCGGATAGACTTAAGCATGACTACCAATGAAAAAGTTTCCTTTTTCATCAAGCCTTACTTTGAAAGTTACTGCCTTCCTTTCTATCCCTCTTTTCCTATTATTGACCTTTTTACACCCAAAGGCTTTTACACCATTTGGTGGTTCTACAAGCTTCCAGATTGTATTAGAATACATATATTCTAATTCTATTATTCATTACTCTTTGCCAAGATGCTTGCATCTTTATCTTGGAGTACTTTATCATATGACCGGAGATCAGGTTCATGTCCTCCAGGGATCGAATCCAAAACCTCTCCCAAAACATGAACCTATTTAGGTTGCCTAACAACCCTCCCACTACGACAAGGCACTTTCTGCAATTGTGTATCATTTGTGATACGTGTTGCAGTTTTCTTGTGGTATCTCATCTTGTACAGTTGGTACTAGGTTAGACATGTCCTTTATTATTTCCTTAAGAACAAATTTACTTATGAGCACGTGGTTCATTATATAGTCTTTTTCTAAAAATCAGTCATTGATGCTAACAATGACCTTATGATTTTTAAGACTATAAACCTACTTTTGTTTATCTAGGATAACTTACAAACAAGTGAACTCCTATCCAACTTATCATTGTCTCTCCATAACATATGTGCTGGATTTCCTGAATCCGAATATGCTTCAAAATAGATTTTCACCTATTCAGCAATTCTATATGAGTAGAGAGTTCTAACTTGGAAGGTACTATGTTCACTTTCGTTTTCAGAGTTTATCCTTAAAACAAATTTGGTAATTTTCTGAATAACTCATCATCTATCTAATTATTCCATAAGAGTCCTTTACCTTCTTTCTACTACACCATTCTGTTGGGGTGTACCAGATGCAGTTAGTTGGGATTGAAATCCAACTACTGATAAGTAACTCCTAAAATCTCTCAAGAGGTACTTGCCACTACGATCTTCCATAGTGACTTTTTACTTTAACATTTCTCCGCATCAACCTTGTACTATTTGAACTAATCAAAGTACTTAGTCTTGCGGTACATTAAGTAAATTTATTTGTATCTTGAATAGTTGTCTATAAAATAGACAAAATATTCAATACTACCTCTTGTCTGGATAGTCATAGGATCACACAAATCAGAATGAACCGTTTTCAACATATCTTTGACTCCATACCCCTCGGACTTAAAAGCTTCTTGGTTATTTTCCTTCCAAGTAAGACTCGTAGGTTGGAAAGATTTCCACTACTAATGAACCCAAAAGTTCATCAGCTACCAATGAATCCTACTCAAGTATAACCTAGCTTTAGATGCCAAAGATATAATTGGTTCATTTCTAAAGGTTGCTTTCTCTTAAAATTAGAAGATGTGTTACTAATTTCCATTTGTTGTATCGTGGGAGTTATTGGATTATAAATTGTCAACCATCATACCAGAATAGATAACTTCCCTATTTTTCTTGATAACAACTTTGTTATCAAAATAGACACAATATCTATAATAGTTTAGAAACTGAAATCAAGTTCTTTCTAAACTTGATGCGTAAAGACAATTACTTAAAATCCATATTTTATTCTTATCAAAAGATAAACATCTCCCACTGCAACAGCTACCACTTTTACAGTAGTGCCCATGTGGACGGTGATTTACCTTTCATTTAGTTGTCGGGTTTCCTGGAACCCTGCAATGAATTACAGACATGATTAATGGCATCTTGTATCTACACTCCAGGTTCTGGTAGATAACACCATAGACATGTTTCAACTAATGAATTAAATACACCTAAATTGTTCTTAGTTCTAAGAAAACAGTCTACCTTAATGTCCAAGTCCTATTTCCAATCATTACAATTGGGACTACTAAGTCTTTTTCTATAGTATGACTACTAGGGATTGACAAACATCCTAAGAATCACAAAAATATTTGGTCAAGATCAACTCCTTAAAATCTCCATGAATTTTGTGTATACAAAATCGAAGAGGAGATTTTATTCATTAATTTTATTATCTCGTCAACTTTACTTTATGACGAATAAAATTAATAGTTGATCTGTCTTTGATCAAATATTTGGTCAAAACTCTTTGAATTTAAAATAACATTGATTCCTCAAACAATATTATTTAAATTCACCAACACCTCAAACACCGTGAATTTTGCATGCCACGTTAGTGTGGACGTATACAAATTCATCATTTGTAAGAGGAGGGTTTTACCCATTGACTATCTTGTCAATATAACTTTTTGACAAATAAAATTACCTCAAACACCATGAATCTTGTATGCCACGTTAGTGTGGACGTATACAAATTCAAACATTTGTAAGAGAGGTTTATTAATTTTATTATATTGCCAATCTAGTTTTATGACAAATCAATAGTTGGTTTCCCTTTGGTCACACAAGTGATAGTAGTGACTCCGTTGGGGAGGATACTATTAAATGTGTCTAAGTGTATACCATTACTTGACACTAAGTCCATTAATAAAATTATGCCCCTTCCATTGGGGAAGATCACACGCTCTTAATTAACTTCCTATAGTCATCCAAAAATGGAAGTCTGTTCTAGTGATCCACAAACAAGCTCATCCGTTATGGAGGAAGGCACTCAGAGCCAACGCGCAAGCTTGTTTGCATCACTTACAAACCAGTAATGGAGACCATGGGATTTACTTAAAAATCCCTCTCCCACTTAGTTATTTATAAATGAGGAATTTTAACTATGCTAGCCTACTAAATATGTAAACCAACATGCACACACAGCACAATATAAAAGCAATAAATAGAAAATCTAATTTTCAACTATTATGGCTTTTATCTCTAGTTGTCCTCCGTGTGTTGTCATCCCAAGCTGCTGCCATATTTGGCCACTGCCACCGGGTCTAGCTGTCGCATCCATCTTGCTCCTAGTTCCGCTGCGCCTCTGGTCCTTAGAAGGTTCCACGCTTTGCAAGATTCGATCCGCGACATAAATAGAATTTTACATTTTGATCCTATATTCCATAAAAGGAATGTACATGTATCTAGATCAAAATAAAATCCTAATAAAACTAAAATACAGCTCCTGCTGTATTTTATAATACAATCATGCACACACATATAAATGCCCTTGACATGTCCAAGGGTCCAATCACACATAATAACTAAAAGCCATAATAGTTGGATCCTGCATCCACAAAGTTAGCACATCCTACTATTATCCTGCCTAAATTATGTATGACATGTGCATAATTAAACTAATACCAAATACACAGAGGCAAAACCCTAGCTCTGATACCAATTGTTGGTTGCTACTCGGAAAGCCTAGAGGTTCCACTGTACAAAAATTTTGTACAAAGGTCTGAACCTTTTCCTAGCTACCATGTGTTCTTTTAAATTAAATTTTGGATCGCCTGCGGAACTTAACACGTTTGATCCAAAACTTAATCTATTTGTTCTTTTAGGTTTTGACTTGGATCTCCTGCGGAACTTAACACGTTCGACCCAAGTCACCTTAAGTTATTAATTCCATTAAATATTAATTTCCATAATCGGTTCCCAGTACTGACGTGGCGAGGCACATGGCCTTCTTGGATATGGGAGCAACCACCACCGACTAGACAAAACCTTTTATAGAAAGCTAATATTTAATTTCCTAAAATAACTTTAGGTTAACCGAAAAGAACAATCAAATCACAAGGAAACGAAAAACAAAAGAACACTATATCGAAAACAAATTCGAAACTCTAGAATCGTATGCCTCTTGTATTTAGTATTATTTCCAAAAATAACTAGTATGATGCGGAAAGAAAAATTACTAGTTATACCTTTTAGAAAAACCTCTTGATCTTCTACCGTATTCCTCTTCTAACCTCGGACGTTGTGTGGGCAACGATCTTCCGAGATAAGAACCACCAAGCACCTTCTTCTTCCTTGCAAGTTTCGGCCATCAAAACTTCTTCTAAGATGAAGAGGTTCGGCCACCACCACCATGCTCCAAGGGATGCTAGAAACAAAGCTTTCTTTCTCTCCTTCTTCTTCTTCTTCTCTAAACTTGATCCGGCCACCATATGAGTCTCCACAAGAAGGATGAGGTTCGGCCATCAAAGAGAAGAAAGGAGGAGAGGATGGCCGGCCACACCAAGGAAGAAAAAGAGAGAAGAAAAATAATAGAGTTGTTCACCATGAAGGCACCTCTACCATCTCTTTTATAATCCTTGGCCTTGGCAAATAAGGAAATTTAAATAAAAATTTCCTTAATTCTTTTGCCATTGATAAGGAAAATTTATTTAATTAAAAATAATTTGTTCTCATCAACAATGTGGCCGGCCACTTTAAACCAAGCAAAGGAAATTTAATTCAATCAAGAATTAAAACTTTCCTAATTTGTTTCCGGAAATTTTAAAAAAATTTCTCTAATAATTTTTCCCTTCATGATGGTTAATAAAAAGGAAATTTTATAAGTAAAATATTTCTTTTAAACATGTGGATAAAAAGAAAGTTATCTTTAAAAATTAAAATCTCTTCCAATCTACAAATAAGGAAAGATATCTAATCTTTTCTTAATCTTTGTAGAAGCTTTATAAAAGAGATATTTAATTTTTAAACTCTCTTTTAAATTATGAACATGATTAAAAGGAAAGTTTTTACCAAAATCAAAATCAACCTTTTAATCTACAAATAAGGAAAGAAATTTAACTCTTCTCTTAATCTTTTGTAGAATCTTATAAAAGGAAAGATTTAAATTTTTAAACTCTCTTTTAAATCATGTTATCCACATAAGAAAAATTTTAAAAATAAAATTCCTTTTTATTTTAATAGGGCCGGCCACCTAAGCTTGAGTTCAAGCTAGGGTCGGCCACATGAATTCACCCATGAACCAAAACATGGTCGGCCCTAGCTTGGTCTCCAAGCTAGCTTGGCCGGCCCCCTATAGGATGGGTAAGAAGGTGGGTATAGGTGGGTATAGTACTCTATAATTAAGAGGCTACGATAGGGACCGAGAGGAGGAATTGATTTTGGTCTCCCGATAAAATTAAGCATCCCGTGTTCGCCCCGAACACACAACTTAATTTTATCAATAATAATTCATTCCACTAGAGAATTATTATTGAACTACCGCACCAATCCCAAATTACATTTTTGGGCTCCTTCTTATTATGAGTGTGTTAGTCTCCCTGTGTTTAAGATAACAAATGTCCACTAATTAAGTAAGTTACTGACAACTCACTTAATTAATATCTAGCTCCAAGAGTAGTACCACTCAACTTCATCGTCATGTCGGACTAAGTCCACCTGCAGGGTTTAACATGACAATCCTTTTGAGCTCCTCTTGGGGACATTCTCAACCTAGTATCTCTAGGACACAGTTTCCTTCTATAATCAACAACACACACTATAAGTGATACCATTTCCCAACTTATCGGGCTTATTGATTCATCGAACTAAATCTCACCCATTGATAAATTAAAGAAATAAATATCGAATATATGTGCTTGTTATTATATCAGGATTAAGAGCACACACTTCCATAATAACCGAGGTCTTTGTTTCTTTATAAAATCAGTATAAAAGAAACGACCTCAAATGGTCCTACTCAATACACTCTAAGTGTACTAGTGTAATTATACAGTCAAGGTAAACTGATACCTAATTACACTACAACCTTCTAATGGTTTGTTCCTTTCCATTTTTGTCGTGAGCTACTGTTTATAATTTATAAGGTACTGATAACATCATCTTCTGCATGTGGCACCACATACTATGTTATCTACAATATAAATTAATTGAACAACTACAACTAAATGTAGACAATTTGACCAAATGTGATTCTTTATTCATAATGAATGTTTACAAAACTTAGACTTTCAGTATACACTCCAACAGAGATTTGGGATATTATTAAGTTTTCGCATTTTAGTGGTTGATAAACAATTGAGTAGTACTTTAGTTCATGCCATTTGAGATTGTATTTTATACTTCATATCATTTGAGTTCATCTTTGTCTTAGATTTGCATGCTGAGATGAATCTTGTTTAATAAGTAGTTATTTTGGTGTTTGACCTTTATTAAACTGTGTGAGAGTTTGTTATATGTTCCAGCCATCTGTGGCTGATGTATATTATGTTTGTATTCCAGTTTATGGTCACCGGTACAGGGGAGACTCTGCCGAAATTTTTCGGTAGGGATTCCTCGTGGTTTCGATCACACCGGTTAAATAGAGTTAGTAGTTAAGTAACGGTCATTCTTAGAGAGTAATATAGTATAGTAAGAAGGGTGGTCGTTACACTCAAGAACCTAGGGGCTGTTGCATTCGACAACGACGGGACCCTTAAGGTAATCGGAATATGTAATATTCAATTAAATTTTGATTTTTACATTCGAAAAGTCTTATTGGTTGAACAATTCAATATTAATTTACTTGGTATTAGCCAGTTGTGTGACTCAGGATACTTAGTCACATTCTCAAAAACTGAGTGCATAATTAAGAATACTAAAATTCCTGAAATCACGCTTAAGGGAATTAGGAAAAGAACATCTATACAATAGACCTACCAACCTCCTCACTAGAGTGTCTATTGACACAACAAGAGGAACCCGAGTTATGGCACAGGAGACTGGGTCATACTCACACCAGACTCATTTAAAAAATGAGTCAAAATGATTTAGTTAGAGGTTTACCCAAATTAAAATTTACTGAAAACTCAATTTGTAATGTTTGTCAACAGGGTAAACAAACCAAGTCAAACCACAAGTTAACAAACCTGAATAGAACAACCTCGATACTTGAGCTCCTTCACCTAGACTTGTTTGATTCACATGGGGCCAAGTCACTAAGTAAAAAACCAATATTGCTTAGTAATAATCAATGACTACTCAAGATTCACTTGGGTAAAATTCCTAAAAACTAAAGATGAAACCTTCGAAGTTTTTAAAATCTTTTGTAAATTAATAGAAAATGAAAAAGACACTCAAATGAAAAGAATTAGAGGTGACCATGAGGGAGAATTTGAAAACCACAAGTTTATTGAATTTTGTGAAATTAATGGGTATAAACATGAATATTCATGCCCTAGGACTCCCCAACAAAATGTTCTAGTAGAACGAAAAAATAGAACCCTACAAGAAGCCGCTAGGACCATGTTGAATGAATATAATCTATCTAATCAATTCTGGGTTGAAGCAATTAATACCGCCTACTATATACAAAATAGAATTTTGCTTAATAAATTTCAAAATAAAGCACCTTATGAAATATATTATAATAAAATACCCAACTTAAACTATTTAAAGGTGTTTGGATGTAAAGTTTTCATTCTAAACACCAACGACTACTTAGGAAAATTTTCGTCAAAAACAACCACAGGAATATTTTTAGAGTACTCAACAACCAGTAGGGCATTTAGAGTTTATAACAAAAGCACCCTAAAAGTTGAAGAATCAATCAATGTAATTTTTGATGAAGAAAATAACTTACCCAATGTAATAAATGAAAATATTAACTCAAGAAACATAGAAGATGATGAAAAAATTCAACTTAAACCTAGTGAATTACAAGAACTAGCTACTGACCCAAATGTAAGAACAACAAGAGCAAGTACCTATCACCCATCCGACTAAATTTTGGGTGACCCAACTCTAGGAGTCAGAACTAGGTCATCTTATAGAAACCTAAGTCAAATAGCCCTTATTTTTAAAATTGAACCCAAAACTATAGATGAAGCCCTACCAGACCTAGATTGGACATTAGCAATGCAAGAGGAATTAGCCTAATTTGAAAGAAACCAGGTCTAGGAACTAGTACCTAAACCCATTAACAAAACTATAATTGACACTAAGTGGGGTTTTAGGAACAAATTAGATGATCAGGGAGAAATAATTAGAAACAAAGCGAGATTAGTAGCTAAAGGGTTCAACCAAGTAGAAAGGTTAGACTACGATGAGACTTATGCCCCTGTAGAATCTATTAGGATGTTGTTGGTGTTGGTTGCTACTCGGAATACCGTCCTAGTTCCTCTGTACAAAAATTTGTACAAGCATAGAACTATCCTAGCTACCCATGTGTTCTACTAAAGTTAAATTTGGATTACAAACGATACTTAACATTATTAATCCAAAATTTCCCTTTAGAAGTTAAACTTGAATTGGGAACAAAACTTAACATTCTTACTTCAAATTCAACCGATGTGATCTTCCTAAGTTAAACCATATTATAGAAGTTGATCAAATATCTATTTCCAAGATCGACTTCCAGGTCAAACGTGGCAAGACACTAGGCCTTCTTGGGTATGAGATCATCCACCACTGCCTAGATAAAGTCTTTCAAAGAAATCAGATATTTAAACTTCTCACAGTAAACTAGGTTTAACTACAGAGACCTCAATATAAACACATTATCGAAACATGAAATCTAAAACATAAAATCGATAACAAAAATGATAACTTAAACCGATAACCTCTTGTGTTTGGTTTTACAAGATCTATACAAAAGGATGCACTAGTTATGATGCGGAAACTTATAACTAGTTATTCCTTTCATAGCTTATAGATCTCTTGATCTTCTATTGTATTCCTCTACTTTTCTTGGACGTCGTGTCGACGACGATCTTCCAAGAGGAAATCCACTCGAGCCTTCTCTTCTAGCTTCCAAGTTTCAACCACCAACAACTTCCAAAGGATGATGAGTTTCGATCACCAACCAATCTCCAAGGGATGCTAGGAAACAATGCCTCCTTTCTCTACTCCTCCTTCAAGCAAAATCCGGCCAACCACCAAGCTTCAAGAGATGATGTCGCCGACCACCAAAGAGGAAGAGAAGGAGAATAAGAAGGGCCGACCACAAGGAATAAGAGAGGACGAATAATAGATGTGTTGTGAGGTGAGGCACCTCTACCCTCTCTTTTATATTCCTTGGTCTTGGCAAATAAGGAAAGTTTTAAACATAATTAAAACTTCCTTATATTCCTTGTCAATGATTAAAAAGT
Organism: Zingiber officinale; assembly: GCF_018446385.1. NCBI lineage: Eukaryota > Viridiplantae > Streptophyta > Magnoliopsida > Zingiberales > Zingiberaceae > Zingiber > Zingiber officinale. The sequence goes on from NC_055997.1 coordinate 112,129,290, forward strand.
AAAGTTTTTTAAACAAAAAATTAAAACTTCCTTTTCTTCTTGTCATGGGTGGCCACCCCTTTAAATCCAAACAAGGAAAGTTTTAAATATGAAATTAAAACTTCCTTATTTGTTTCCGGTAAGAAATTTTAATTAAAAAAATTCTTTCTTTAAATCCCTTCATGGTTGGTTATAAAAGGAAAATTTGATAAATTAAAATATCTCTTTTAAAACATGTGGATGGTTACAAAAAAGGAAAGTTTTATAAAAAATTAAAATCTTTCTCTTAACTACAAATAAGGAAAGATATCAAATCTTTCTCTTAATCCTTTGTAGAAAGATTTTAAAATTTTAAAACTTTCTTTTAAAACCATATCTTCCACAAAAGGAAAGATTTCAAAATTTAAAACTCCCTTTTGATTTCAATGTGGTCGACCACCCTTGTTTGAGCTCCAAGCTAGGGCCAGCAACAACTTGGCTCCCTTCTTGGTTTGATTTGGCCGGCCCTAGCTTGGGCTCCAAGCTAGGCTTGGCCGGCCACCAAGAGGTGGGTAAGAAAGTGGGTTTTGGTGGATATAAGACTTTATAAATAAGAGACTACAATAGGGGTTGAGAGGAGGAATTGGTTTTGATCTCCCGATGAGCTTGATCTTCCCATGTTCGCCCTAAACACCCAACTCAAGTTCATCAATAATATCTTATTCCACTAAAAAGTTATTATTACACTACCGCACCAATCCCATATTACTATATGGGCTCCTTATTACTATGAGTGTGTTAGTCTCCCTGTGTTTAAGATATTGAATGCCTACTAATTAAATAAGTTACTGACAACTCACTTAATTAATATCTAGCTCCAAGAGTAGTACTACTCAACTTTATCGTCATGCCGGACTAAGTCCACCTACAGGATTTACATGACAATCCTTATGCTCTCCTCAAGGGGATATCATCAACCTAGATTACTAGGACACAGTTTCATTCTATAATCAACAACACACCATATAAATAATATCATTTCCCAACTTATCGGGCCTATTGATTTAACGAGCTAAATCACACTCTTTGATCAATTAAAGAAATAAATATTAAGTATATGTGCTTGTTATTATATCATGATTAAGAGTATATACTTCCATAATAACAGAGGTATTGATCTTTTATATAGTCAGTATAAAAAATACTACCTCAAATGGTCCTTCTCAATACACTCATAGTGTATTAGTGTAATTTATTAGTTAAGATAAACTAATACCTAATTACACTACAATCACTCCAATGGTTTGTCCCATTCCTGTTAGAGTGTATACTAAAAGTATAATTTTTTGTAAATATTTTATTTTGAAATAAAGAATTGCATTGGTCAAATGTCTATATTTATATGTTAAATGTAGTTGTTCAATTAATTTATATTGTAGGTAACATGGTGTGTGGTGTCACACACAAAAGATCATGTTATCAATTCCTTATAAATTATAAACAGTAGCTCACGACTAAGATGGAAAGGAACAAACCATTGGAATAGTCGTAGTGTAATTTAGTATTAGTTTATCTTAACTATAAAATTACACTAGTACACTTTGAGTGTATTGAGCAGAACCATTTAAGGTAAGTTCTTTTTATACTGACTGAATAAAAGAACAAGACCTTTATTATTATGGAAGTGTGTGCTCTTAATCCTGATATAATGACAAGCACATATATCTAGTATTTATTTTTTTGACTTATCAATGGATGAGATTTAGTTTGATAAATCAAGAGGCCCGATAAGTTGAAAAATGATATTATTTATAGTGTGCGTTGTTGATTATAGAAGGAAATTGTGTCCTAGTAATCTAGGTTGATAATGTCCCCAAAAGGAGCTCATAAGGATTGTCATGTAAACCCTGCATGTGGACTTAGTCCGACATGACAATAAGGTTGAGTGGTACTACTCTTGGAGCTAGATATTAATTAAGTGAGTTATCAGTAACTCATTTAATTAGTGGACATTCGATATCTTAAATACAGGGAGATTAACACACTCATGATAAGAAGGAGCCCATATAGTAATATGGGATTGGTGTGGTAGTTCAATAATAACTCTTTAGTGGTATGAGTTATTATTGATGAACTCGAGTTGTGTGTTCGGGGCGAACACGGGAAGCTCAAGTTCATCGGGAGATCAAAACCAATTCCTCCTCTCGGTCCCTGTCGTAGCCTCTTATTTATAAAGTGTTATACCCACCCATACCCACCTTAAGGTGGTCGACCAAGCCTAGCTTGGAGCCCAAGCAAGGGCCTGCCAAACCAAGGTGAAAGATGGTCGACCCTAGCTTGAACCCAAGCTTGGTGTGGCCGACCACAATAAAATTAAAAGGATTTTAATTTTTAAAATCTTTCCTCATGTGGAAGCCATGATTTAAAAGAGTTTAAAATTTAAATCTTTCCTTTTATAGCTTTCTACAAAAGATTAAAAGAAAGGTTTGATATCTTTCCTTATTTGTAGTTAAAAGGAATATTTTAATTTTTGATAAAACTTTCCTTTTTTGTAACCATCCTCATGGTTTTAAAAGAGAGTTTTAAAATTTAAATATTTCCTTTTATAGTTTCTACAAAAGATTAAGAGAAAAGATTTGATATCTTTCCTTATTTATAGATTGAAAAGAATATTTTAATTTTGAGAAAACTTTTCTTATTGTAATCATCCACATGTTTTAATAGAGAGATTTTAATTTATAAAAGTTTCCTTTTATAACCAACCATGAAGGGAATTTTTTAAAGATAAATTTTTATTTTAAAATTTCCGGAAACAAATTAGGAAGTTTTAATTTTGTATTTAAAACTTTTCTTGTTTGGTGGAATTAAGGTGACCGACCACATTGATTGAGAAAAGGAAATTTTTTTAATTAATTAGATTTTCCTTTCAATGCAAAGGAAAATAAGGAAGTTTTTATTAAAACTTTTCTTATTTGTCAAGACCAAGGAATATAAAAGAGAGGGTAGAGGTGTCTCACCTCACAAAAACATACATCTAGTATTCCTCTCTTCTCTTCCTTGGTGTGGTCGGCCCTCTTTCTTCCCTTCTCTTCTTGTGGTCGAACCTCATCTTCTCTTGGAGTTCTTGTGGTGTCCGAATCTTGCTTGGAGAAGAAGGAGAGAAAGGAGGCTTTGTTTCTAGCATCCCTTGGAGCTTGGTGGTGGTGGCCGAACCTCATCTTCTCTTGGAGATCTTGTGGTGGCCGTAACTTGCTTGGAGAAGAAGGAAACTTGGGTGGATTCTCGTCTTGGTAGATCGTCACTCACACGACGTCCGAGATAAGAAGAGGAATACGACAGAAGATCGTGAGGTCTATAAGCTACATAAGGTATAATTAGTCATTAGTTTCCACATCATAACTAGTTCATCCTTTTGTTTAGATTTTAAAATACCAAACATAAGAGGCTAATGAATCTAGGTAATCGAATTTATGTTTTCAATTTTGTGTTTCTTTTGTTTTTCGAACTTGTGATTTGATTGTTCCTTTTGGTTAAACCTAGGGTTACTATAAGGAAATTAAATATTAAATTTCATTGAAAGACTTTGTCTAGGAAGTGGTGGATTCTCTCATACTCAAGAAGGCATAGTGCCTCGCCATGTTTAACCTGGAAGCCGATCTCTGAAATTAATATTTAATTGAATTTGTAACATGGGTGGATTTGGATCAATAATGTTAAGCATCGTTTGTGATCCAAGTCTAAACATCTAAAAATAGATAAGTTATATTTGGAATCAATAATGTTAAGTTTCGTTTGCGATTCCAAATTTAATTTCTAAAGAACACAATAGGTTGTTAGGAATAGTTCATGACTTGTACAAAATTTTTGTACAGGAGAACCAATATGATATTCCGAGTAGCAACCAACAATTCCATCTTGGTTGTGAGCAACTGTTTATAATTTATAAGGAACCGATAACATGAACTTCTGTGTGTCTCCTCACACCATGTTATCTATAATATAAATTAAATGGACAACTACACTTAGCATAAATGTAGACATTTGACCAATGTGATTCTTATTTCAAAATAAATGTTTACAAAAAATTAGACTTTTAGTATACACTCTAACAGTTGGCCTATGCAGCACATAAAGGATTCAATCTTTATCAAATGGATGTAAAATCCTCCTTCCTAAATAGATTTATCAAAGAAGAGGTATATGTAAGTCAACCTCCAGGATTTGAGGACCTAGAACATCCAAACCTTGTTTTTAGGTTAAAAAATGTCCTATATGGACTAAAACAAACACCTAGGGCTTGGTATGAACGCCTATCAAATTATCTTATATCTAAAGCGTTTAACCAAGGTTAAATAGATCCAATCCTATTTGTAAAAACCTTAGAAAAAGATATTTTTATAGTCTAAATTTACATAGATGATATAATTTTTGGCTCAACTAACACAAAATTTTTAAAAGAATTTACCAAATTAATGGAAAATGAATTTAAAATGAGTCTAGTAGGAGAACTTAACTTTTTCCTAGGTTTACAAATTAAACAAATCAAAGATGGAATTTATATTTTCTAAACAAAATATGCTAAGGAATTAATTAGGAAATTTAGAATGGAAAATTCAAAGAATATTAATACACCAATGGCTACTAACATTAAAATTGACTCAGACTTAGAAGGAAAATCAGTAGACATGAAATACTATCGAAGTGCGATAGGAAGTCTACTGTACCTAGTTGCAAGTCGATCGGGCATTCTTTTTGAAGTAGGTATGTGTGCAAGATACCAATCTTGTGTAAAAGAATCACACCGAACATCTGTCAAAAGAATACTTAGGTATATTAAGAGAACCCTAAACATAGGACTCTGGTATATATCCAAGGTCTTGCACCTTTGACCTGACTGGCTATTCTGACTCAGACTATGTCGGGTGCAAATTAGATAGAAAAAGCACAAGTGACAGCTGTCAATTTCTAGGTCAGTGTCTAGTAAGTTGGTCAAACAGAAAGCAACACTGTGTTGCTTTATCCACTACTGAAGCTGAGTATATAGCCCTAGGTGAATGTGCATCTTAATCATTATGGATGATGCATACCTAAAAGATTATCAACTAGAATATCAAAATACAAAAATTTTAATTGATAACATACGTTCAATTAATCTAACCAAGAACCCAATTCACCACTCAAGGACTAAACATATAGAAGTAAAACATCTACCTCCTTCATGTTGGCCCTGGGACGGGTTGGCGGGGACGCTGGGGGCGAGCGTATTCGCCTTTTGCCATCACATAGAAGTAAAACATCACTTTGTAAGGGATCACGTAGCTAAGGGAGATGTTGTGCTTAATTATGTTGAGTCCAAATCAAACCTGGCTGACATATTCCCAAAGCTCTTACCTAAACTTGAGTTCAGTGCACTCAGGAGATAAATAGGAATGTGCTTGGTAGAGTAGAACTTACCTTTTATGTCAGCTTACTATTTTTATTTTTTTTCTCTTTAAAAATTCTAGGAAAAATATTTTTCAAAATTCCAATTTTTATTAGTTTTGAAAAATTCTGGACTTAGCCTAGGAATTTATCCTCTAGAAATCATGTACCCCTAGTCTCAGCCAGAGCATTTCACAAGCACACTAGGTCTAACTTGCTTATGTTTGAAAACACTTAGAATGGTGTGAGATGCATAGAGTACTGTCTGGACTTAAGAATGCTTATGTCTGTGCATCGACATAAGTCCGGGCAATAAATATCAATTTACATAAATCAAGTTAAGTTATCCACTTTGTCAAATCTAAATGGATCACTAACTTAATTTGACTAACCAAGTGAAAGCTATTACCTCTTAGGTAAAACAGTTAGTAGCTAATGGTTAGACATTTGGATAAAAGAATTTAGTTTTAATTTTGTTAATTACTCATGCTTGGACTTTAGGATTTTTTTAAAAAAAAGAGACCTGAATTTTTAAATTTGACTTACTTGTTTCTCTAAGTGAAAGTGACCTTAGCTAAAGTTTTACAAGGTGATACTATTTAAAGTATTTTTCAAATTTAACTAAGTAAAATTACTTTTTGATTCTCTAAAAGTTTTTTCAAGTTTTATCAAAAAAAAAATTCCTTCTTCAACTAAAGTTTTTTTGCTAAGTTACGTTTTAAAGTCAACAAACTTTCCTTAGCTAAAAACTTCTTTCCAAACTTAGTTTCTGAATTTTTTTTTAAGGAAAAGGTTTTAGATCGAAATATTTTCTCAAAAATCATATTATTTTTAAGACCTAAGCTCCCTACTTAAACTTTGATAAAGGTTTTTACTTAGCCAAAAAAAAATTTCTACAAGAAAACTTATTCTAAAAGCTAAGTGGTTATCATTTTTTTTCTCACTTTCTGAAAAGCTAAGTTTTAAAATAGTTATTAGCTGTTTAAGTTATACTCCTAATCTAAGGCCTATGATCAACTTTTCAACTTGTCTATTTGTATATCCTATTTTTACTAATTTGTTTATATATGGCAAAGGGGGAGAGTATATGAAAATTTAAAATATGAAAATTCTAAAAAGAAGAGTTTTAATTAAGGGAAAGTTTTTTAAGCTTTTATTAAGGGGGAGTTTTGCATTTATGCCTATACTGTTATCTTTAGTTATGCTTGCATTTGTTTTTGAAAATTCTTTATAGCATTATTTTTACTTAACTTTGAATTTTTGTTGTCATAATCAAAAAGGGGGAGATTGTTGGTGTGGGAAGCATCCGACGATCGAACTTGAGTTTTGATAATGGCAAAGGATTCAAAGTTAAGGTAATTTGTTATCTAATATGGTTGAATGAGTTTGCAGGAAAAGTCCTAAGGTATCTTAGGCAAAAGTCCTAGCTGTGGTTAGGTAGGTGAAAAATTCTAAGTCCTAGGGGGTGGTAATCCTAGGCAGAAAGACTTGGCAAGTCGAGGTCTTTGGGCAAAAGTCCTAGAGTCGGGGATTCTAGGTGAAAGTCCTGGTGTTGCGAACCAGGTGAAAGTCTGGGCGAGTCGTGGAGTGGACGCCCAGCAGAAAGACCTGAATACTCGGGCGCTGAGCAAAAGTCCAACCGGTCTGGAGGACCGGACTAACAACAGGTATACTCTCTTGAGTGGAGTAGATGAGGATGCGCTCCCCGCTGAGGGAACAGTAGGCGTCGGTTCGACTTAGGGTTTCCGGTCGAAAATCCGAAGTCAGAACCGGACAGTCCGATGACTGTCAAACATCTTTGTATATTCATTATTATGTGCTAACTTTGTGTTGCAGGGTATTTTTGGGACTAACATATCTTACAGGGAAAAAGGAGCAAACTTTGCCTCGGATGAACAGTACCCGAGGCACCCTCCATGGAGCTTGGAGGCGCCTCGGGTGCAAGGCAGAAGGAATGCGCGCAGCGAAGCTGGAGGTGCCCTCAAGGAGTGCTGAGGCGCCTCGGGCGACATTGGAGGCACCCTCAAGGGAGATGGAGGCGCCTTCAAGAGGATAGGCTGCGAAGGAGCCAAAGCTCATCCTCGCCGTGAATTTGTCGATGATGGAGGAGCCCTAAGGGTCTTGGAGGCGCCCTCAACAACCTTTATCAGGAGGTCTCGACCAACAACTGTCAACAACAAGTTCCAAGCTATCATACAACTGTTTGTTGCTAACGAGATGTTCCGGATGAGCCATAACATGACCCCGATGACCCGGAGCTACGAATTTTAAATTCATGTTGTCGATATAATTGTTTTGTGCTTTTAAATTGTAATACCTAATTGTACTATTTTTCTAAAATTATAGTTGTTGCCTAAAGTAAACGCTCAACGAGCGTGGGCCTTGAAGTAGGAGTCGCCTTAGGTTCCGAACCAAGTAAATCTTGGCGTGTTCTTTGTGTTTGTCTTTATTTCCATTCCGCTGCATTTACTCGTAAGTTTTCTCAATACGAAAAGTGAAAGCCACGAGCACTATTCACACCCTCCTCTAGCTCTTTCGATCCAACAGAGATGAATATAGGCACTTGAAATGATTCCAGGCGCTTGTATAGCTAGTTTAATCACGGGCCCCTAGAGTAATTCCAAGCGCCCCATGTTCGGACGATGTTGGATCATGATGAATCGATAGAGGGGGGGTGAATATCGATAACAAAAAATTCGTCGAAAAGAGTTAAGCGCAGCGGAAAATGAATAAGCAAAAAGAATAATGCTGACACAGTTCGATTTACTTAGTTCGGAGCCTGTGTTGACTCCTACTCCAAGGCCCGCACACAAGGGTGCTTTCGATGGGCAATCACTAATTAATTCGAATAATGATTATAGAGGAATTAAGTACAGAAATGCTAGAATTAATTCGGAAAAATGAAAACCAACAATTAAAAAGGAAAGAGCGAACTGGAACTTTGTCGGAGAGCTTTTCGCAACGTCGCAGGAGCAGCAAAGATTGAATTCAAAGTTGTGTTTGGAGCTTCAGCCTTGGCCCTCCTTATATAAGAGGGTTCGGGGCGCCTGGAACATTCAGGGCACCTCAATCATGATGTGGCTGACCCAACCAGCGAGCTCCACGTGTCGACGTCGCGATCAGGATAAAACTTGCCTCCGAGCGCCCGGACCACCTTTCTCCAAAAAACTTCTTCTCCTGCAAGACAAGGTTAGTCCGAGACAAATATATAATGTATATCCTGCAAAATAAAGTATTAGCACAGTTTATAATTTGACAAAAAAGAGTATGACTTAGATTCCGTCTTTCCGAGACCAGAATCTAGTCACAATCTTGACTTAGAGTTCCGAAATGGTTCTACATCGGATCGGCACCTAAGTTCCCTTTGTTGGTGCAACCTTAGGTCAAGGTTGACCTGGTTAATCTGACTCGAGTTGACCTGACTCGAGTTGTGTTTTGATGTTTGACGATGTTTGACGAGAAGAGAGTTGTATTCTTGATGTTTGACAAGAATAGGTGTTTGGGAGATTATAGGTGCAACCTTAGGTCAAGGTTGACCTGGTTGACCTGATTCGGGAAAAGTCCAAGCAGGGAGACTTGGCACGGAGAAGTCCAAGCAGGGAGCTTGGCACGAGGGAAAGTCCTAACTGGGATGTTAGGCAGGTGGAAAGTCCTGGTGAGTGAAACCAGGCAGTGGGAAAGTCCTAACTGGGATGTTAGGCAGTGTGGAAAGTCCTGGTGAGTGAAGCCAGACAGTGGGAAAACTGGGATGTTAGGCAGTTGGAAAGTCCCGTGAGTGAAGAAGGAGAAAGTCCTAACTGGATGTTAGGCGGTTGGAAAGTCCTGGTGAGTGAAGCCATGCAAGGAGAAAGTCCTAATGGGATGTTAGGCGGTGTGGAAAGTCCAGTGAGTGAAGCCGGGCAAGAAAGTCCTAACGGGATGTTAGGCGGTTGGAAAGTCCGGTGAGTGAAGCAGTGAGAAAGTCCTAACTGAGATGTTAGGCAGTGTGGAAATCCTGGTGAGTGAAGCCAGGTGAAAGTCCGGGTGAGTGAAGCCAGGCAAGGGAAAATCCAGATGGATCAGGGATGATCGGACATCTGGTGTTGAGGAAAGTCCAAGTAGGTCAAAGGGATTGACCGGACACTTGGCGGGGAATTCTAGCAGGTCAAGGGAGTGACCAGATGCTAGGAATGAAGTACCAACAGGTCGAGGTTGACCGAATGTTGGTTTGGAAGGCTTGGGACTTGGTTTGGGCAAAAACCAAGTCACTAGTTATCTGATCGGTCTGGTGACCGATCAGTAACCGATCAGTGTGCTACTGATCGGTATCTGATCGGTCTGCAGACCGATCAGAAGGTGATCAGTAGCCGCGAGAAAGACGCCTGATCGGTCTGTGGACCGATCAGGAGCTTCCCTGATCGGTCTGTGGACCGATCAGGAGGTTCCCTGATCGGTCCATGGACCGATCAGAGACGGAACAGAAGCAAAGGCTAGGGAATGGATCGGTCTGTGGACCGATCCACATGGAGCCTGATCGGTCTGTGGACCGATCCAGGAACTAGCCGTTGCGACGCAACGGCTAGATTTCTTCTGTGTTTCTTCGCTGTTTCTTCTTCGCAGGTATAAAGGAGACGAGGGCATCTTCTGTGCTTAAGCGACTTCTTCTTCTCTTCTTTCTACTGAGCTGCTGCTGTGCTCTTGAGCTTTGTTGAGTTCCGAAGCTTCGTGTGAGCTTCTTCGACTGGGTTCCTGCTGTTGTAGGCGTCTCGTGAAGTTGCTGCTTCAACCAGTCGACGAGAAGGCAAGCGTGTTTGTTTTACATTCATATTGTCTTGTGCTTCTTTGTATTTTGTATACTTCTATCTTGTTGTTGCAAGTGTTATTGTGGCGAGGTTTCTCCACCCACAAGGAGTATATATTAGCCGGTTCTCCGGGGACTCATCCACCGACGGATTGATAGGCTTCGTCCACCTTACAGACACGCCGAGGAGTAGGAGTTCATCTCCGAACCTCGTTACATCGGTTTGTTTGAGGTTTGTCTTCTTTTCTTTCGTTTCTACGTGTTATTTTCCGCTGCGCTAACCCTAGTTTGTAGAAACGCGACAATTTGGGGTCGGCTATTCACACCCCCCCCCTCTCTAGCCTCCGTACGAAGGATCCTAACAAGTGGTATCAGAGCAAGGCCGCTCTTCGACGGATCAACACCCGGGGGAGCACGGGCTAGAGATGGATCTCTATGGAGAAGATGTCACGATTCAACCCTTCTACGAGTCTCACAACAACTTCACATATTGGAAGGTAAGGATGATGTATTTTCTTAGGACTAATATGTTAAATTGGTTTTGTGTACAAGAAGGGTTTTCCCCTCCGATGGATAAGGAAGGAAAACCTATCAAGAAGAAGGAGTGGACGAAAGAGCAAATCCGACAATCCGAAATCAATGACGAGGTAACAAAAATTATTGAATTTGCTTTACCTAATAATGTTTTGTGCAAGATAGATAGGTACAACAACGCCAAGGAATTGTGGAACAATTTGGCAAAATTCCATGAAGAGGAGCCTAGTGAGCCAAGTAGCTCACATCATGGAGGAAGCGAATTGGGAGTTGAGGGCTACTCAACATCCAAGGAAGAAGAGGAGGAGAGCTCTTGTTCAAGATCGGAGCAAGAAGAGGCATCTACCTCCGGAAGGGATGAAGAAGAAAACTCATCTACATCAACTCCAGACACAAACGTGATTTCCAGCAACTTCCACATAATGTGTTTTGAGTGTAGGAAGTTTGGGCACTACAAGAGTAAGTGTCCAAAGAGGGTTAGAAAGACTCCACCGGCACCAAAGGTCAAGGAAGCCGGAGTCCCGACATGCAAGAGCAAGAAGCACGTGGTGTGCTTCCAATGCAAGCAACGGGGACACTATAGGAGTCAATGTCCAAGGGGGAGGCAACCTCACAAGGACAAGAGGCCAAACACATGTAAAGGGGGAGCTCAGGCAAACCCTAAGGTAACATTTAAAGCTCATTCTTGCAATTCTAGTAGGATGCATGCTAGTAGTCTTATTGCCATTGTCAATAATGATAAGCATGTTAACACTAGAAATCGATACATGTGCTTAGGAGCCAAGCATGTTAGCCTAGATAAGAACAATTCTAGAAATGCTAACCCTAGAATTAACTCATCTAAGGCTAAGGAAAATCTAGATAGAAATCCCAAATCATCTAGACACATGCCTAGGAATACCTCAAAGAAAAATGATAAATCAAAACTTGAGGTATTAGAGAAAGAAAACCAAGTCTTGAGGTCAAGACTTGATTCTCTAGAAAAGGCTCTTAAGGATTTGACTCTAGGGTCTAGGGGTCAAAAATCAATGTCCAAGGACAAGAAAGGTTTGGGTCACAAACCTAAGTCCCAAGTGGTCAAGCCCACTTATCACAATGTTCCATTCGAGTATGGAACAAAATCTAGGGCTAGGAAGACCATCACCAAGGTCACAAGGGGAGTCACCCCTAGAGTTGATCTTGATGAGTCCTAAATGACCAAGGCTTTAAAGCCTAAGAGGGTCATTAGGAGGGTTGCTAGGGAAGTTATCCCTAGTGAATATTTAGTGAACCCAATGAGCTCTAATAGGTATTGGGTTCCTAGGAGCATCTTCTCTACCCCATAGATGGGTTAGAGAGTGTCAACTCCGATTAGAAGGGTAGTTAACCCAACTTTGAGGAAATTGACACTCAAGGAGCATTTTCAAGGTTTTGAGAACTTTTGAAAATGAAATAGAATTATCATTTACTTCTTTGAAGAGTTAAATGTGCCTAAAGATTGGAAATTTCATTTTTAATCTCAATTGGCACAATTTGGGAAAATCTAGAGAACTCTCGGAAAAAAAAAATGAAACATGCCAAGTTTTGAGGAAAAATTTGATCTTTAAGTGGCATGAATTAATCTAGAGTTCAAGAAGTGTCAAAATTAGGTTTTTGGCATTTTGGGGCAATCTAGGATTAAATTTGAAGTTAGCTAAGTGGTTAATGATACTTAGATAGGTAATCTAGGTATATTTATTTATGCTAAATCTTGTCATGATTGTTTGCCCTCACATGTCATGACATCATGTTTAGTTTTATTATCATTTGAAATGTCATGATAATGCTTAGGCTAGTTTTTATGTCATGTTTATTTAAGTTTCAAACTTTATGCCATGACATCATGACATTGGCACATGTTTTCATTTATGATACCATTTTATGTCATGTCATCATCTCTTGCATTAATAATCAATTGAATTGATTTAAGGATGAAAAACACATTTTGATATTGAGATCAAATTTGTGTTTAGGAAATGCATGAGACCTTAGTCTAAGATACCTAAACCCATATCTCACATTAAAATTGCCATGGATGTGTTTGATACACTTTAGATGTGTGTGAGATATTAGGATCATGAATTAGGATCAAGGTGCATAGTTCTTGTACCTAGATGAGCCTAATTCAAGAAATGGAGGATCATAGGGAAATCTTGTGTACAAGTCATGTACATTTAGCCCTAAGATTATGGTCATAAATTAAAAAGGTTTAAAATCATTTTGAAATTGATTTGGAAAACCTTGATGAAGCCATCTTAGTGATTGCATTCATCATTGAACATTGTGATACAAAGTTGAGTTAAACTTGAACTATTTCAAAGTTTTTGAACTTTGTATCAAGTTTGAAAAATGGAAGTTATTTTCATAGAAAACTATTTTTCCTTGATAGTATATGTTATAAGGAATGTATCCTCAAAATTTCATAATTTTTGGAATTTTATGGAATTTATTAGGGGTTTCTGAATTTCGGGAGAAGGAAAATCAGAAATCCCTGTGATTAGAGTCTGGATCGGTCACTGGACCGATCCAGGGAAGGCTGGATCGGTCTGGGGACCGATCCAGAGGGGTTCTGATCGGTCCGGTGACCGATCAGGCGTGCTGAATTTGCTGAATTTCGACTGTGGTCTGAAATTTCAACTGTGGGAGTTGAGTTTCGGGTTTCTAAAGGTTTGAAACTCTCCAAGACATTGTTGGTGCAATAGTCAAGGGGGAGTTGACCTTTAGGGGGAGTTTTACCTATTAGTCAAGGGGGAGTTGACTTTTAGGGGGAGTTTTTACTCCTAAAAGACTTGAGTGATGTGGGATTATCACTAAGTTGACTATTGAGTTTAGTTTCAAGGGGGAAATTAAGGGTTTCAATGAAAGGTATGAGACTTTCATTAGGAAGAAACTCTTGACCTTGATTCCCTCTTTTTGATGTGTGTCAAAAGGGGGGAGAGATGTCCCAAGGGGGAGAGTGTAGGTTTTGGAAGAATGTTCAAGGAAGAACATTGGAAAACCTAAGTTAGGTTATCGGGTTAACCTAACTTGATTTTGGATTTTGTCAAACATCAAAAAGGGGGAGATTGTTGGTGCAACCTTAGGTCAAGGTTGACCTGGTTAATCTGACTCGAGTTGACCTGACTCGAGTTGTGTTTTGATGTTTGACGATGTTTGACGAGAAGAGAGTTGTATTCTTGATGTTTGACAAGAATAGGTGTTTGGGAGAATTAGTGCAACCTTAGGTCAAGGTTGACCGTTGACTGATCGGAAAAGTCCAAGCAGGAGACTTGGCACGAGAAGTCCAAGAGGAGCTTGGCACGAGGAAAGTCCTAACTGGATGTTAGGCGGTGGAAAGTTCGAGTGAAACCAGGCAGTGGGAAAGTCCTAACTGGATGTTAGGCGGTGTGGAAAGTCCCGTGAGTGAAGCTGGGAAGTGGAAAACTGGATGTTAGGCTTGGAAAGTCCCGTGAGTGAAGCTGGCTGAGAAAGTCCTAACGGGATGTTAGGCGAAAGTCCCGTGAGTGAAGCCAGAAGGAGAAAGTCCTAACTGGATGTTAGGTGATCTTGCCAGTGAGGAAGTGGGAAAGTCCTAACTGGGATGTTAGGCAGTTGGAAAGTCCTGGTGAGTGAAGTCAGGCAGTGAGAAAGTCCTAACTGGGATGTTAGGCAGTGTGGAAATCCTGGTTAGTGAAGCCAGGTGAAAGTCCGGGTGAGTGAAGCCAGGCAAGGGAAAATCCAGATGGATCAGGGATGATCGGACATCTGGTGTTGAAGCCTAATGTAGGAAGCCAAATGTATGCAATGCTATGTACGAGACCTGATATCTGTTTTGCCGTGGGCATGGTCAGCAGATATCAGAGTAACCCTGGACAAGGACATTGGACTGCGGTAAAGCATATATTGAAGTACCTGAGAAGGACTAGAGATTATATGCTAGTTTACCAAGCAAACGATCTGCTCCCTGTGGGTTACACGGATTCAAATTTCCAATCAGATAGGGATAACAGTAAGTCTACATCAGGCTATGTGTTTACTTTAGGAGGTGGAGCCATTTCATGGAGGAGTGTTAAGCAGAAATGTATTTCGGACTCAACCATGGAAGCTGAATATGTAGCAGCCTCTGAGGCAGCTAAAGAAGCAGTATGGCTCAGGAGCTTTCTAATGGACTTAGATGTGATTCCTGGTTTGCCCAAAATCATCACAATTTATTGTGATAATGGTGGTGCAGTTGCAAACTCGAAGGAACCACGAGCTCATAAGGCAAGTAAACATATAGAGCGCAAGTACCACCTGATACGAGATATTGTGAAGCGAGGAGAAGTTGTCATCACCAAGATTGCATCAGCGGATAACCTGGCAGATCCTTTCACTAAGGCCCTTCCGGCGAAAGCTTTCGATCGGCATGTGGAGGGAATGGGAATCAGATGTATGGTAGAAGATATGACAGCTTAGTCATTAGTATAAGTGGGAGATTGTTGGAATGTATACTGAAAGCCTAAGCTTTGTAAACATTTATTATGAATAAAGAATCACATTTGGTCTAATTGTCTACATTTGTTTGTAGTTGTTCATTTAATTTATATTGTAGATAACATAGTATGTGGTGTCACATCGGAAGATGATGTTATCAGTAAATTATAAACAGGAGCTCACGACCAAAATGGAAAAGGAACAAACCATTAGAAGGTCGTAGTGTAATTAGGTATTAGTTTATCTTGACTATATAATTACACTAGTACACTCGGAGTGTATTGAGTAGGACCATTTGAGGTCGTTTTTATACTGACTTTATAAAGGAACAAAGACCTCATTATTATGGAAGTGTGGGCTCTTAATCCTAATATAATAACAAGCACATATATTTGATATTTATTTCTTTAATTTATCAATGGGTGAGATTTAGTTCGTTGAATCAATAAACCCGATAAGTTGGGAAATGGTATCACTTATAGTGTGTGTTGTTGATTATAGAAGGAAACTGTGTCCTAGAGATACTAGGTTGATAATGTCCTCAAGAGGAGCTCATAAAGATTGTCATGTTAAACCCTGCAAGTGGACTTAGTCCGACATGACAATAAGGTTGAGTGGTACTACTCTTGGACTTAGATATTAATTAAATGAGTTGTCAGTAACTCACTTAATTAGTGGACATTCGATATCTTAAACACAGGGAGACTAACACACTCATAATAAGAAGGAGCCCAAAAATGTAATTTGGGATTGGTGCGGTAGTTCAATGATAGTTCTCTAGTGGAATGAATTATCATTGATAAAATTAAGTTGTATGTTCGGGGCGAACACGGGATGCTTAATTTTATCGGGAGACCAAAACCAATTCCTCCTCTCGGTCCCTATCGTAGCCTCTTATTTATAGAGTTCTATACCCGCCTATACCCACCTTCTATACCCACCCAATAGGGGCCGGCCAAGCTAGCTTGGGAACCAAGCTGGCCTAGGTATAAATTGGGTGGTTGGCCCTAGCTTGAACCCAAGCTAGTGGGGGCCGGCCAAATTAAATTAAAAAGGGATTTTAATTTTAATTTTTATTATAATGTGGAAGATATAATTTAAAGAGAATTAGAATTAAAATATCTCTCTTGTAAAAGATTTACAAAAGATTAAAGAAAGAGATTAGATCTCTTTCCTTATCTGTAGATTGGAGAGATGTTTTATTTTCTCTTTAAAATTATTCACATGTTGATAAAATTAAAATTATAGAAATTTCCTTTTATCAACCATGAAGAGATTTTAAAGAGAAATTTTATTTTTTAAAATTTTCGGAAACAAATTAGGAAGTTTTAATTGTTGATTAAAACTTGTCCTCTTTTGTTTTCCAATGATGTGGCCGGCCACTTGAAATTGATTTGGGAAATTTTATTTTATTTCTCTCAATTAAATCAAGTCAAGGAAATTAAGGAAAATTTATTGTAATTAAATTTCCTAATTTGCCTAGGCCAAGGAATATAAAAGAAGGGGTAGGGGTGCCTTCATGAGATACAACCTCTATTGTTTTTTCTCCCTTTTTCCTTGGTGTTGTGGCCGGCCATTACCCTCTCCCTCTCTTCCTCTTGTGGTGGCCGAATACTTCATCTCTCTTGGAGTTCTTGTGGTGGCCGGATACTACTTGGAGAAGAAGAAGAAGAAGGAGAGAAAGTTAGCATCTCTTGGAGCTTGGTTAGTATTTTGATTTTCTTCTTTGGTAAAGTTCTTCCTTTATGGCTGAACCTTGCTTGGAGGAGAAGAAGGTGGTTGGTGGTTTCTCATCTTGGTAGATCGTTGCCCACACAACGTCCGAGGTTAGAAGAGGAATACGGTAGAAGATCAAGAGGTTTTTCTACAAGGTATAATTAGTAATTTTTATTTCCGCATCATGCTAGTTATTTATGGAAATAATACCAAATACAAGAGGCTTATGATCTAGTATTTTGAATATGTTTTTTGATGTTGTGTTCTTTTGTTTTCTTTCTTTTCCTTGTGATTTGATTGTTCTCTTTGGTTAACCTAAAGTTATTTTAGGAAATTAAATATTAGCTTTCTATTAAAGGTTTTGTCTAGTCGGTGGTGGTTGCTCTCATATCCAAGAAGGTCATGTGCCTCGCCACGTCAGTACTGGGAACCTTTTATGGAAATTAGTATTTAATGGAATTAATAACTTAAGGAGACTTGGGTCGAACGTGTTAAGTTCTGCAGGAGATCCAAGTTAAAACCTAAAAGAACAAATAGATTAAGTTTTGGATCAAACGTGTTAAGTTCCGCAGGCGATCCAAAATTTAATTTAAAAGAACACATGGTAGCTAGGAAAAAGGTTCAGACCTTTGTACAAAATTTTTGTACAGTGGAACCACTAGGTTTTCCGAGTAGCAACCAACAATTGGTATCAGAGCTAGGGTTTTGCCTCTGTGTATTTGGTATTTAGTTTAATTATGCACATGTCATACATAATTTAGGCAGGATAATAGTAGGATGTGCTAACTTTGTGGACGCAGGATCCAACTATTATGGCTTTTAGTTATTATGTGGGTGATTGGACCCTTGGACATGTCAAGGGCAATTTATATGTGTGTGCATGATTGTATTAAAATACAGCAGGAGCTGTATTTAGTTTTATTAGGATTTTATTTTTGATCTAGATACATGTACATTCCTTTTATGGAATATAGGATCAAAAATGTAAAATTCTATTTATGTCGCGGATCGAATCTTGCAAAGCGTGGAACCTTCTAAGGACCAGAGGCGCAGCGGAACTAGGAGCAAGATGGATGCGACAGCTAGACCCGGTGGCAGTGGCCAAATATGGCAGCAGCTTGGGATGACAACACACGGAGGACAATTAGAGATAAAAGCCATAATAGTTGAAAATTAAATTTTCTATTTATTGCTTTTATATTGTACTGTGTGTGCATGTTAGTTTACAAGTTTAAGTAGGCTAGCATAGTTAAAATTCCTCATTTATAAATAACTAAGTGGGAGAGGGATTTTTAAATAAATCTCATGGTCTCCATTACTGGTTTGTAAGTGATGCAAACAAGCTTGCGCGTTGGCTCTGAGTGCCTTCCTCCATAACGGATGAGCTTGTTTGTGGATCACTAGAACAGACTTCCATTTTTGGATGACTATATGAAGTTAATTAAGAGCGTGTGATCTTCCCCAACTGAAGGGGCATAATCTTATTAATGGACTTAGTGTCAAGTAATGGTATACACTTAGACACATCTAATAGTATCATCCCCAATGGAGTCACTGCTATTATTTGTGTGACCAAATAATACCAACTATTAATTTTATTTGTCAAAAGTTAGGTTGACAAGATAATAAAATTAATGGGTTAAAACCCTCCTTTTACAAATGTTGAATTTGTATACGTCCACACTAACGTGACATACAAAATTCACGGTGTTATGAGGTGTTGGTTAATTTAAAATAGTATTGTTTGAGGAATCAATATTATTCTAAATTTAGAGTTCGACCAAAAGTTATTTGTGATTCTTAGGATGTCTTTCAACCCATTGTCCATCATACTTCAACAGAATAGACTTATTGGACCAAACTACATAGATTGGAAAAGAAACCCGACATTGTTCTTTCTCTGAAAGCTATAAATATGTACTGTTAGAGCCCGATGCACCCACTGGTGAATCTACCAAGAGGAGATTGAATATCATAGGAAATGGGTAAAAGGTATGAGATGGCGCGGTGTTACATTTTGGCTTCAATGTCAAATGTATTGCAACATCAAGATTTACCAACACTATGATATTATGAACAATCTCAAGGAACTCTTTGGTCATCAAGATAGGGCTTCTAGGCAAGAAGCCATGAGAAAGATAATGATGACCACCATGCAAGAGGGTACTCTGTAAGGGATCATATCCTAAAATGATGGCTTATCCGAACGAGATACAGGATCCTTGGAGGAGAAATTGATGGGAAACCCAGATCGATATGATCCTCCAACGCTACCTAGAAGTTTTGAGCGAACTATAATATGAATAAGAGGGTTTATTCATTAGCGGAACTACTGTAACTTCAAGCAGCAGAAGGATTATTTCGTCACAATGCTCAAATTCACTATGTTGAAAATGGTTCTACTTCTAAACCGAAGGAAAGAAGAAGAAGAAACAAGTCGGTTCAAGAAAGAAAGTGAATAAATCTCGAGTACGGAAAGTGGAATGAAGAAGCCGAAGGGCAAGTGCTTCATCTGCAAGCAGGCAGGACATTGGAAGGCGGAACGTCCTCGTAGGAACCAAAACAAAGGTATATCTCATACTCTAGTTGTTGAAACATGTTTAGCGGTGTTATCTACCAGCACCTGGTGTGTAGATACGGGAGCCACTGATCATGTCTGCAATTCTTGCAGGGGTTCCAGGAAACCCGACGACTATTTGAAGGAGAAATTACCGTCTACATGGGCAATGCTACTAAGGTGGCAGCTGTTGCAGTGGGAGACGTCTACTTATCTTTTAGTAGAAATAAAAATTTGGTTTTAAGAAATTGTCTTTATGTACCCAGTTTTAGAAAGAATTTAATTTCAGTTTCTAAACTGTTTTTAGATGGATATTCAGTTTCTTTAGTAACGATGTAGTTATTCAAAGAAATAAAGTGATTATATGTTCTGGTGCATTAGTTGGCAATTTATATACTTTAAATCCAATTTCTTCCACAAAGCAAAACATGGAAATTTATAACTCATCTTCTAATTCTAATAAGAGAAAAGAACCTTCGGAAATGAACCAAGCATATCTTTGGCATCTAAGGCTTGGTCATATTAACTTAAGTAGGATTCAGAGGCTTATAGTCGATGGACTTTTGGTTCATTAGAGTTGGAAAATTTTCCAACTTGTGAATCCTGCTTGGAAGGTAAAATGACCAAGAGGTCGCTCAAGGCCAAGGGTATAGAGCCAAAGAAGTGTTAGAATTTGTTCACTCGATTTGTGTGGTCCTATGTCTGTCCGGGCAAGAGGAGGTTTGAATATTTTGTCTCTTTCATAGACGATTATTCAAGATATGGATACATTTACCTAATGCGCCAAAAGCAAAGTGCTTTGATAAGTTCAAAGAATACAAGGTCGATGTGGAGAAACGACTAGGTAAAGTATTAAGACACTACGGTCGTGGTGGCGAATACCTCTTAGGAGAGTTTAGGAATTACTTATCGAGGTCGATTCAATCCCAATTGTCTGCACCTGGAACACCCCAACGGAATGGTGTAGCGAACGAAGGAATAGGACTCTTATGGAAATGGTTAGATCGATGATGAGTTATTTAGAATTACCAAATTGTTTTGGGGATATGCTCTAAAAAAGCAGATTCCGAACTTAGTACCTTCTAAATCGTTTCTTCTACTCCCATAGAATTGTGGAATGGGCGAAACCCGTCTAAGACATATTCGATTTGGGGTAGTCCAAGACATGTCTGAAACCAGATGTTGATAAGTTAGAATCTCGCATGAAGTTCGCGTGTTTGTAGGATATCCAAAAGGAACGAAGGTGGTTTATTTTATAGTCCTAAAGACCGAAGGTCATTGTTAGCACCAATGCCCGCTTTTAGAAGAAGACTATATAATGGATCACAAGCCCAAGAGTAAAGTTGTTTTAGAAGAACTTAGAGAGGACATGTCTACTCTAGTACCAACAGACAAGATGAAGTACCACAAGAGACTGCAACACGTGTCACACATGATACACAACCACGGATAGTGCCTCGTCGTAGTGGGAGGGTTGTTAGGCAACCTAGTAGATTCATGTTTTGGGGAGAATCTTTGGACTTGATCGCTAGTGAACATGAACATGATCCCTGGACATATGATGAAGCACTCCAAGATAAAGATGTAGCATCTTGGCAAAGTGCAATGAACTCTGAAATAGAATCTATATACTCTAATCAGGTCTGGGAGCTTGTAGACCACCAAATGGTGTAAAAGCCATTGGATGTAAATGAGTCTACAAAAGAAAAAGAGGGACAGACAGGAAGGTGGAAACCTTCAAAGCAAGGCTTGTTGCAATAGAGTATACTCAGAAAGAGGGAATCGATTATGAGGAAACCTTTTCGCCAGTAGCCATGCTTAAGTCTATCCAGGTTCTTTTATCTATTGTCGCTCATATGGATTATGATATTTGGCAAATAGATGTCAAGACAACTTTCTTTAATGGAAGTCTTGAAAAAAATATTCATATGAAGCAACCAGAGGGATTCATTGCGAAGGGCAAAGAGCATCTTGAATGTAAGCTCAATTGGTCTATCTATGGACTGAAGCAAGCTTCGAGATTTTGGAACATCCAGTTTAATGAAGTGATCCAGTCTTATGGATTCATTCAGTGTCCGGATGAGTCATATGTATACAAGAAGAGTGACGAAAACGTGATGGTATTTCTTGTACTATACGTAGATGACATTTTGCTCATTGGCAATAATGTCAAAGTGTTGTCAGACATAAGGGTATGGTTATCCAAGCAGTTTGATATGAAGGATTTGGGAGAATGTGGACATATTCTTGGGATCAAAGTAATAAGGGATAGCAAGAAAAGAATGTTGTGTTTATCCCAAGCTTCATACATCGATACAATTCTAGCTCGTTTTAGCATGCAAAACTCCAAGAAAGGTTTTCTACCTTTTCGGCATGGAGTACCTTTATCTAAAGATATGTCGTCTCCTAAAACATCAAAAGAAATAGAGGACATGAAAGCAGCCTTTCCTTATACCGTAGGAAGCCTAATGTATGCAATGTTATATACGAGACCGATATCTGTAGCAGATATCAGAGTCATCCTGGATAAGGACATTGGACTGCGCAAAAGCATATATTAAAGTACCGAGAAGGACTAGAGATTATATGCTAGTTTACCAAGCACGATCCGCTCCTGGGTTACACTTGATTCGATTTCCAATCGATAGGAATAACAAGAAGTCTACATCGTTATGTGTTTGCTTTAGGAGGTGGAGCCATTTCATGGAGGAGTGTTAAGCGAAATGCATTTCGGACTCAACCATGGAAGTCGAATATGTAGCATGAGGCAGCTAAAGAAGCAGTATAGCTCAGGAACTTTAATGGACTTAGATGTGATTCCTGGTTTGCCCAAAATTATCACAATTTATTGTGATAATAGCGGTGCAGTTGCAAACTCGAAGGAACCACGAGCTCATAAGGCAAGTAAACATATAGAGCGCAAGTACCACCTGATACGAGATATTGTGAAGCGAGGAGAAGTTGTCATCGCCAAGATTGCATCAGCGGATAACCTGGCAGATCCTTTCACTAAGGCCCTTCCGGCGAAAGCTTTTGATCGGCATGTGGAGGGAATGGGAATCAGATGTATGGTAGAAGATATGGCAGCTTAGTCATTAGTATAAGTGGGAGATTGTTGGAGTGTATACTGAAAGCCTAAGCTTTGTAAACATTTATTATGAATAAAGAATCACATTTGGTCAAATTGTCTACATTTGTTTGTAGTTGTTCAATTAATTTATATTGTAGATAACATAGTATGTGGTGTCACATACGTAAGATGATGTTATCAGTTATAAATTATAAACAGTAGCTCACGACCAAAATGGAAAGGAACAAACCATTGGAAGGTCGTAGTGTAATTAGGAATTAGTTTATCTTGACTATATAATTACACTAGTACACTTAGAGTGTATTGAGTAGGACCATTTGAGGTCGTTTCTTTTATACTGACTTTATAAAGGAACAAAGACCTCAGTTATTATGGAAGTGTGTGCTCTTAATCCTAATATAATAACAAGCACATATATTTGATATTTATTTCTTTAATTTATCAATGGGTGAGATTTAGTTCGTTGAATTAATAAACCCGATAAGTTGGGAAATGATATCACTTATAGTGTGTGTTGTTGATTATAGAAGGAAATTGTGTCCTAGAGATACTAGGTTGATAATGTCCTCAAGAGGAGCTCATAAAGATTGTCATGTTAAACCCTGCAGGTGGACTTAGTCCGACATGACAATAAGGTTGAGTGGTACTACTCTTGGACTAAGATATTAATTAAATGAGTTGTCAGTAACTCACTTAATTAGTGGACATTCGATATCTTAAACACAGGGAGACTAACACACTCATAATAAGAAGGAGCCCAAAAATGTAATTTGGGATTGGTGCGGTAGTTCAATGATAGTTCTCTAGTGGAATGAATTATCATTGATAAAATTAAGTTGTGTGTTCGGGGCGAACACGGGATGCTTAATTTTATCGGGAGACCAAAACCAATTCCTCCTCTCGGTCCCTATCGTAGCCTCTTATTTATAGAGTTCTATACCCACCTATACTCACCTTCTATACCCACTAATAGGGGTGACCAAGCTAGCTTGGGAACCAAGCTAGGGCCGCCTAGGTATATTATTGGGTGGCCGGCCCTAGCTTGAACCCAAGCTAGTAGGGCCGGCCAAAATAAATTAAAAAAGAATTTTAATTTTAATTTTTATTATAATGTGGAAGATATAATTTAAAGAGAATTAGAATTAAAATATCTCTCTTGTAAAAGATTTACAAAAGATTAAAGAAAGAGATTAGATCTCTTTCCTTATTTGTAGATTGGAGAGATATTTTATTTTCTCTTTAAAATTATTCACATGTTAATAAAATTAAAATTATAGATATTTCCTTTTATTAACCATGAAGAGATTTTAAAGAGAAATTTTATTTTTTAAAATTTCCGGAAATAAATTAGGAAGTTTTAATTGTTGATTAAAACTTGTCCTCTTTTGTTTTCCAATGATGTGGTTAGCCATTTGAAATTGATTTGGGAAATTTTATTTTATTTCTCTCAATTAAATCAAGTCAAGGAAATTAAGGAAAATTTATTGTAATTAAATTTCCTAATTTGCCTAGGCCAAGGAATATAAAAGAAGGGGTGAGGGTGCCTTCATGGGACACAACCTCTATTGTTTTCTCTCCCTTTTTCCTTGGTGTTGTGGCCGGCCATTACCCTCTCCCTCTCTTCCTCTTGTGGTGGCCGAATACTTCATCTCTCTTGGAGTTCTTGTGGTGGCCGGATACTACTTGGAGAAGAAGAAGAAGGAGAGAAAGTTAGCATCTCTTGGAGCTTGGTTAGTATTTTGATTTTCTTCTTTGGTAAAGTTCTTCCTTTGTGGCCGAACCTTGCTTGGAGGAGAAGAAGGTGGTTGGTGGTTTCTCATCTTGGTAGATCGTTGCCCACACAACGTCCGAGGTTAGAAGAGGAATACGGTAGAAGATCAAGAGGTTTTTCTACAAGGTATAATTAGTAATTTTTATTTCCGCATCATGCTAGTTATTTATGGAAATAATACCAAATACAAGAGGCTTATGATCTAGTATTTCGAATATGTTTTTCGATGTTGTGTTCTTTTGTTTTCTTTCTTTTCCTTGTGATTTGATTGTTCTCTTTGGTTAACCTAAAGTTATTTTAGGAAATTAAATATTAGCTTTCTATTAAAGGTTTTGTCTAGTCGGTGGTGGTTGCTCCCATATCCAAGAAGGCCATGTGCCTCGCCACGTCAGTACTGGGAACCTTTTATGGAAATTAGTATTTAATGGAATTAATAACTTAAGGAGATTTGGGTCGAACGTGTTAAGTTCCGCAGGAGATCCAAGTTAAAACCTAAAAGAACAAATAGATTAAGTTTTGGATCAAACGTGTTAAGTTCCGCAGGCGATCCAAAATTTAATTTAAAAGAACACATGGTAGCTAGGAAAAAGGTTCAGACCTTTGTACAAAATTTTTGTACAGTGGAACCTCTAGGTTTTCCGAGTAGCAACCAACATGTTTCGCCGTGGGCATGGTCAGCAGATATCAGAGTAACCCTGGACAAGGACATTGGACTGCGGTAAAGCATATATTAAAGTACCTGAGAAGGACTAGAGATTATATGCTAGTTTACCAAGCAAACGATATGCTCCCTGTGGGTTACACGGATTCAGATTTCCAATCAGATAGGGATAACAGTAAGTCTACATCAGGCTATGTGTTTACTTTAGGAGGTGGAGTCATTTCATGGAGGAGTGTTAAGCAGAAATGCATTTCGGACTCAACCATGGAAGCTGAATATGTAGCAGCCTCTGAGGCAGCTAAAGAAGCAGTATGGCTCAGGAGCTTTCTAATGGACTTAGATGTGACAATTTATTGTGATAATAGTGGTGCAGTTGCAAACTCGAAGGAACCACGAGCTCATAAGGCAAGTAAACATATAGAGCGCAAGTACCACCGATACGAGATATTGTAAGCGAGGAGAAGTTGTCATCACCAAGATTGCATCGGAAAACCTGGCGATCCTTTCACTAAGGCCCTTCCACGAAAGCTTCGATCGGCATGTGGAGGAATGGGAATCGATGTATGGTAGAGATATATGAAACTTAGTCATTAGTATAAGTGGGAGATTGTTGAATGTATACTGAAAGCCTAAGCTTTGTAAACATTTATTATGAATAAAGAATCACATTTGGTCTAATTGTCTACATTTGTTTGTAGTTGTTCATTTAATTTATATTGTAGATAACATAGTATGTGGTGTCATATACAGAAGATGATGTTATCAGTACCTTATAAATTATAAACAGTAGCTCACGACCAAAATGAAAAGGAACAAACCATTAGAAGGTCGTAGTGTAATTAGGTATTAGTTTATCTTGACTATATAATTACACTAGTACACTCAGAGTGTATTGAGTAGGACCATTTGAGGTCGTTTCTTTTATACTGACTTTATAAAGGAACAAAGACCTCAATTATTATGGAAGTGTGTGCTCTTAATCCTAATATAATAACAAGCACATATATTTGATATTTATTTCTTTAATTTATCAATGGGTGAGATTTAGTTCGTTGAATCAATAAACCCGATAAGTTGGGAAATGGTATCACTTATAGTGTGTGTTGTTGATTATAGAAGGAAACTGTGTCCTAGAGATACTAGGTTGATAATGTCCTCAAGAGGAGCTCATAAAGATTGTCATGTTAAACCCTGCAGGTGGACTTAGTCCGACATGACAATAAGGTTGAGTGGTACTACTCTTGGACTTAGATATTAATTAAATGAGTTGTCAGTAACTCACTTAATTAGTGGACATTCGATATCTTAAACACAGGGAGACTAACACACTCATAATAAGAAGGAGCCCAAAATGTAATTTGGGATTGGTGCGGTAGTTCAATGATAGTTCTCTAGTGGAATGAATTATCATTGATAAAATTAAGTTGTGTGTTCGGGGCGAACACGGGATGCTTAATTTTATCGGGAGACCAAAACCAATTCCTCCTCTCGGTCCCTATCGTAGCCTCTTATTTATAGAGTTCTATACCCGCCTATACCCACCTTCTATACCCACCCAATAGGGGCCGGCCAAGCTAGCTTGGGAACCAAGCTAGGGTCGGCCTAGGTATATTATTGGGTGGCCGGCCCTAGCTTGAACCCAAGCTAGTGGGGGCCGGCCAAATTAAATTAAAAAGGGATTTTAATTTTAATTTTTATTATAATGTGGAAGATATAATTTAAAGAGAATTAGAATTAAAATATCTCTCTTGTAAAAGATTTACAAAAGATTAAAGAAAGAGATTAGATCTCTTTCCTTATTTGTAGATTGGAGAGATGTTTTATTTTCTCTTTAAAATTATTCACATGTTGATAAAATTAAAATTATAGAAATTTCCTTTTATCAACCATGAAGAGATTTTAAAGAGAAATTTTATTTTTTAAAATTTCCGAAAATAAATTAGGAAGTTTTAATTGTTGATTAAAACTTGTCCTCTTTTATTTTCCAATGATGTGGCCGGCCACTTGAAATTGATTTGGGAAATTTTATTTCTCTCAATTAAATCAAGTCAAGGAAATTAAGGAAAATTTATTGTAATTAAATTTCCTAATTTGCCTAGGCCAAGGAATATAAAAGAAGGGGTGAGGGTGCCTTCATGAGAGACAACCTCTATTGTTTCTCTCCCTTTTTCTTCTTGTGGCCGGCCATTACCCTCTCCCTCTCTTCCTCTTGTGGTGGCCGAATACTTCATCTCTCTTGGAGTTCTTGTGGTGGCCGGATACTACTTGGAGAAGAAGAAGAAGAAGAAGAGAAAGTTAGCATCTCTTGGAGCTTGGTTAGTATTTTGATTTTCTTCTTTGGTAAAGTTCTTCCTTTGTGGCCGAACCTTGCTTGGAGGAGAAGAAGGTGGTTGGTGGTTTCTCATCTTGGTAGATCGTTGCCCACACAACGTCCGAGGTTAGAAGAGGAATACGGTAGAAGATCAAGAGGTTTTTCTACAAGGTATAATTAGTAATTTTTATTTCCGCATCATGCTAGTTATTTATGGAAATAATACCAAATACAAGAGGCTTATGATCTAGTATTTCGAATATGTTTTTCGATGTTGTGTTCTTTTGTTTCTTTCTTTCCTTGTGATTTGATTGTTCTCTTTGGTTAACCTAAAGTTATTTTAGGAAATTAAATATTAGCTTTCTATTAAAGGTTTTGTCTAGTCGGTGGTGGTTGCTCCCATATCCAAGAAGGCCATGTGCCTCGCCACGTCAGTACTGGGAACCTTTTATGGAAATTAGTATTTAATGGAATTAATAACTTAAGGAGACTTGGGTCGAACGTGTTAAGTTCCGCAGGAGATCCAAGTTAAAACCTAAAAGAACAAATAGATTAAGTTTTGGATCAAACGTGTTAAGTTCCGCAGGCGATCCAAAATTTAATTTAAAAGAACACATGGTAGCTAGGAAAAGGTTCGGACCTTTGTACAAAATTTTCATGGAACCTCTAGGTTTTCCGAGTAGCAACCAACAGCTAGGCAAAGGTGGAAAGTCCCGTGAGTGAAGCCAAGCAGAAAGTCCTAACTGGATGTTAGGCATTGGAAAGTCCCGTGAGTGAAGCCAAGAGAAAGTCCTAACTGGGATGTTAGGCGGTGTGAAAGTCCTGGTGAGTGAAGAGGCAAGGAGAAAGTCCTAACTGGGATGTTAGGTGGAAGGAAAGTCCTGTGAGGTAAGGGAAAGTCCTAACTGGATGTTAGGCTTGGAAAGTCCCGTGAGTGAAGCTGTGAGGAGAAAGTCCTAAGCGGGATGTTAGGCAGAATGGGTGAAGCCGGTGAAAGTCCGGTGAGTGAAGCTGGCAGGAAAATCCAGATGGATCGGGGATGATCGGACATCCGGTGTTGAGGAAAGTCCAAGTAGGTCAAAGGATTGACCGGACACTTGGGGAGAATTCTAGCAGGTCAATGGGTGACGGATGCTAGGAATAAAGTACCAACAGTCGAGGTTGACCGAATGTTGGTTTGAAGGCTTGGGACTTGGTTTGGGCAAAACCAAGTCACTAGTTATCTGATCGGTCCGGTGACCGATCAAGAATCGATCGATGTACATCGACGGTATCTCGATCGGGTTTGCACCGATCAAGGTGATCAAGAATCGCGAAAGACGCCGATCGGTCGGACCGATCGAGATCGATCGGTCCATGGACCGATCGGGGAACGAAGGCTAGGGAATGGATCGATCTGTGGAACGATCCACATGGAGCCTGATCGGTCTGTGGATCGATCCAGGAACTAGCCGTTGCGACGCAACGGCTAGATTTCTTCTGTGTTTCTTCGCTGTTTCTTCTTCGCAGGTATAAAGGAGACGAGGGCATCTTCTGTGCTTGAGCGACTTCTTCTTCTCTTCTTTCTACTGAGCTGCTGCTATGCTCTTGAGCTTTGTTGAGTTTCGAAGCTTCGTGTGAGCTTCTTCGACTGGGTTCCTGCTGTTGTAGGCGTCTCGTGAAGTTGCTGCTTCAACCAGTCGACGAGAAGGCAAGCGTGTTTGTTTTACATTCATATTGTCTTGTGCTTCTTTGTATTTTGTATACTTCTATCTTGTTGTTACAAGTGTTATTGTGGCGAGGTTTCTCCACCCACAAGGAGTATATATTAGCCGGTTCTCCGGGGACTCATCCACCGACGGATTGATTGGCTTCGTCCACCTTACGGACACGCCGAGGAGTAGGAGTTCATCTCCGAACCTCGTTACATCGGTTTGTTTGAGGTTTGTCTTCTTTTCTTTCGTTTCTACGTGTTATTTTCCGCTGCGCTAACCCTAGTTTGTAGAAACGCGACGATTTGGGGTCGGCTATTCACACACCCCCTCTCTAGCCTCCGTACGAAGGATCCTAATACCCTTCCCGGGAATGCTGCCTCACAGTCACTCCCTTCAAGTGACTTACCTTTACTTACCTACCAGATGTCCGGTCAGCCCTTCGACCTGTCTGGACTTCGTGCCAGCTATCCGGTCAGCCCGTTGACCTAACTGGACTTCGTGTCAAATGTCCGGTCAGCCCTTAGACCCATTTGGACTTCGTGCCAGCTATCCGGTCGGTCCGTCGACCTAGCTGGGTTTCGTGCCAGACATCCGGTTAGCCCGTCGACCTGTCTGAACTTCGCCTGCACACTCGATCAGAGTGTTAGACAACGACAAAACACCTTTTTAAACATAAATTTTATAAAGTCGATTTTACAAAAGGAAGATTTTCAAAACCATGTTTATCAAATTAGATTTTATAAAGATAAGTCAGATTTGTTAAACAGATTTAAGAAATTTTTAAGAAAGTATTTTTCAAAAACTAATTTCAAAGTATTTTTAGTACAGGAAAAATAAATATGAAACTAATTAATCCTCCCTCTGAACCTGATATATGAAATCTGTCTAACCGGTTAGTTACTTACTAACTATTCAGAGGATAGCAGCTTTCACTTAGTTAGTCAAGTTCATTCTAAATATCAGTTAGTGTTTGACTACACTGAATGACTCAATTTGATTAATATCTGTTTGATATTTAACACCCAGACTTATGTCGATGCACTGAAATAAGCATCTTAAGTCCAGGCAATCTGCCTATGCATCTCACCTCTTTCTATGTTTGGTAATCACAAACAAGGGAATCCTAGGGTGTTGGTGAGATGCTCAAATACTAACCCTAGGGGGAACATGATTTCTAAATGATTGATCTAGTCTAAGGCTAAAACCTTTTTGAAATTCTAAAAATAGGAAATTTTGAAAATATAAAAGTATTTTGCCTTAGGATTTGAAAATAACCATTTTTGAGAAAAATTTAAATTTTAAAAATTCTAGGCTATTAAACACATTCCTAATTTTCTACGTAGATTGCTAAATTCACTTTCAGGGAGTGATTTTGTGAATATGTCAGCTAAATTTGACCTGGACTCAATGTATTTGAGTTCAATGTCACCTTTAGTAACATGATCCCTGATAAAGTGATGCCTAATTTCAATGTGTTTGGTTCTTGAATGATGCACAAGAGTTTTTGTTAAATTAATTGAGCCAATGTTGTCAATTAAAACTTTTATATTCGTAAGGTTTAAGTTAAAATCTTTTAGGGTGTGCATCATCCATAGTAGTTGTGCAACACACTCTCCTATAGCTATATATTCTGACTCAGTTGTAGATAGGGCAACACAGTGTTGCTTTCTACTAAACCAGCTGACAAGTGATGGACCTAGTAGTTGACATCCACCACTTGTGCTTTTGCGGTCTAACTTGCACCCGGCATAATCTAAGTCAGAATATCCTATTAATTTAAAGTTGTTGGTCCTGGGATACCAAATTCCTACATTTGTTGTTCCTTTAAGGTATCTAAAGATTCTTTTGACTTGAGTCAAATGAGATTCTTTAGCACAAGTTTGGTATCTAGCACACATACTAACTGCAAATAAAATATCTGGTCGACTTGCAATTAAGTATAGTAGGTTGCGTATGACACTTCTGTAATATTTTAAGTCAACCGGTTTTCCATCTGGGTCATTATCTAGGATTGTATTCACAGCCATGGGCATTTTTATCTCTTTAGTATTTTCTATTCTGAATTTTTTAAATAATTCTTTAGTGTATTTTTGTTGATAAATATAGTTTCCTTCATTTGTTTGTTTGATTTGTAAACCTAAAAAATAAGTTAGCTTTCCTACTAGACTCATTTCAAATTCTTTTTCCATTAGACTTGTGAATTCATCTAAAAATTCTGAATTTGTTGACCCAAAGATAATATCATCTACATAGATTTAGGCTATGAAAATATCTTTTTGTATTGACTTAACAAATAAGGTTGCATGAATTTGACCTTGGTTGAACCCTTTAGAAATTAGGTACGAAGTAAGTCTTTCATACCATGACCTGGGTGCTTGCTGAAGTCCATATAAAGCCTTTTTTAGTTTAAAGACATAATCAGAGTGTTCTAAATTTTCAAATCCAGGTGGTTGTCCTACATAGACTTCTTCTTTTATTAGTCCATTTAGGAAGGCTGACTTAACGTCCATTTGGTAAAGTCTAAATCCTTTGTGGGATACATAACTAAGTAGCATTCTAATGGACTCTAGTCTAGCCACTGGGGCATAAGTTTCATCGTAGTCAAATCCCTCTACTTGACTAAATCCTTTAACAACTAGTCTGGCTTTATTTCTGATAATTTCCCCGGTTTCACTTAATTTGTTTCTAAATATCCATTTTGTTTCTATTACCTTCTTATTTTTGGGTGGTGGTACTAAGTCCCAAACTTCATTACGCTCAAATTGAGCTAGTTCTTCTTGCATAGCTATGATCCAGTCTGGGTCAAGTAGGGATTCAGCTATGGTTTTGGGTTCAATTTTTTAGATTAAAGATATTTGACTTAGATTTCTAAACGCTGCCCTAGTTTGAACCCTTAGGTCTGGGTCACCAATTATTTGATCAGTTGGATGATTAGGGTTGACTCTTATAGTTCCAGGGAGTTGAGTCTCTTGAGGGTGTTCTTCTTCTTCATGATTTAGGGGTTGGTTGGTTTGTTCCTTCAGAATTACTGTTTTCTTGAACAAATTCAATAGGTTGTAGTGTTGGTTGCTACTCGGAAAACCTAGAGGTTCCACTGTACAAAAATTTTGTACAAAGGTCTGAACCTTTTCCTAGCTACCATGTGTTCTTTTAAATTAAATTTTGGATCGCCTGCGGAACTTAACACGTTTGATCCAAAACTTAATCTATTTGTTTTTTTAGGTTTTGACTTGGGTCTCCTGCGGAACTTAACACGTTCGACCCAAATCACCTTAAGTTATTAATTCCATTAAATATTAATTTCCATAATTGGTTCCCAGTATTGACGTGGCGAGGCACACGGCCTTCTTGGATATGGGAGCAACCACCACCGACTAGACAAAACCTTTTATAGAAAGCTAATATTTAATTTCCTAAAATAACTTTAGGTCAACCGAAAAGAACAATCAAATCACAAGGAAAACAAAACAAAGAAACACTATATCGAAAACAAATTCGAAACACTAGAATCGTATGCCTCTTGTATTTAGTATTATTTCCAAAAATAACTAGTATGATGCGGAAAGAAAAATTACTAGTTATACCTTTTAGAAAGACCTCTTGATCTTCTACCGTATTCCTCTTCTAACCTCGGACGTTGTGTGGGCAACGATCTTCCGAGATGAGAACCACCAAGCACCTTCTTCTTCCTTACAAGTTTAGGCCATCAAAACTTCTCCTAGGATGAAGAGCTTCGGCCACCACCACCATGCTCCAAGGGATGCTAGAAAAGAGGCTTCTTTTCTCTCCTTCTTCTCCTTCTTAGATCCGGCCACCAAAGCTATCTCCACCATGAGAAGGTTTCGGCCACACAAAGGAGAGGAGAGGAAAGAAAGGGCCGGCCACACCCAAGGAGAAAAGAGAGGAAAAATAGAATAGAGTCGTTAGCCTTGAAGCCTCCTCTACCCCCTCTTTTATAATCCTTGGTCTTGGCAAATAAGGAAAATTTAATAAAAACTTCCTTAATTCTTTTGCCATTGAAAAGGAAAATTTATTTAATTAAAATTTTCTCTTTTCAAATTATAATGGCCGGCCACTCTTCTCCCAAAACAAGGAGAGTTTTAATTAAAACTTCCTAATTTGTTTCTAGAAATTTATAAAAATTTCTCCAATAATTTTAATCCCTTCATGATTGGTTAATAAAAATAAATTTTATAAATTAAAATCTTTCTTTTAAACATGTGGATAATTTCCAAAAAGGAAAGTTATCTCTAAAAATTAAAATCTCCTTTCAATCTACAAATAAGGAAAGATATTAAATCTTTTCTTAATCTTTGTAGAAACTAATAAAAGAGAATTTTAATTTTAAACTTTCTTTTAAATCATGAATATAATTAAAAGGAAAGTTTTTACCAAAATTAAAATCAACCTTTAATCTACAAATAAGGAAAGAGATTTTAACTCTTCTCTTAATCTTTTGCATAATCTTATAAAAGGAAGGATTTAAATTTTTAAACTCTCTTTAAATTATATTATCCACATAAGAAAATTTTAAAATTAAAATTCCTTTTATTTTAATAGGGCGCCACATGAATTCACCCATGAACATACCCATGGCCGGCCCTA
Organism: Zingiber officinale; assembly: GCF_018446385.1. Classification (NCBI taxonomy): domain Eukaryota; kingdom Viridiplantae; phylum Streptophyta; class Magnoliopsida; order Zingiberales; family Zingiberaceae; genus Zingiber; species Zingiber officinale. The sequence goes on from NC_055997.1 coordinate 112,162,859, forward strand.
GCTTGGTCTCCAAGCTAGCTTGGCCGGCCCCTATAGGATGGGTAAGAAGGTGGGTATAGGTGGGTATAGTACTCTATAATTAAGAGGCTACGATAGGGACCGAGAGGAGGAATTGGTTTTGGTCTCCCGATAAAATTAAGCATCCCGTGCTCGCCCCGAACACATAACTAAATTTTATCAATAATAATTCATTCCACTAGAGAACTATTATTGAACTATCGCACCAATCCCAAATTACATTTTGGGCTCCTTCTTATCATGAGTGTGTTAGTCTCTCTGTGTTTAAGGTAACAAATGTCCACTAATTAAGTAAGTTACTGACAACTCGCTTAATTAATATCTAGCTCCAAGAGTAGTACCACTCAACTTCATCGTCATGTCGGACTAAGTCCACCTGCAGGGTTTAACATGACAATCCTTATGAGCTCCTCTTGGGGACATTCTCAACCTAGATCACTAGGACACAGTTTCCTTCTATAATCAACAACACACACTATAAGTGATATCATTTCCCAACTTATTGGGCTTATTGATTTATCGAACTAAATCTCACCCATTGATAAATTAAAGAAATAAATATCAAATATATGTGCTTGTTATTATATTAGGATTAAGAGCACACGCTTCCATAATAACTGAGGTCTTTGTTCCTTTATTAAGTCAGTATAAAAGGAACGACCTCAAATGGTCCTACTCAATACACTTTAAGTGTACTAGTGTAATTATTGTTGGGATCTTTCGTACTCGGCTAGAGAGGGGGGGTGTGAATAGCCGCCCCAAATCGATCGCGTTTCTTCCTACGATTAGGTTAGTGCAGCGGAAATACAAATAGAAACGAAAGGAGAAGAAAATCAAACCTTAACACAGCGATGTACGAGGTTCGGAGATGATACTCCTACTCCTCGGCGTGTCCGTAAGGTGGACGAGCCCTATCAATCCGTCGGTGGATGAGTCCCCGGAGAACCGGCTAATACAATATACTCCTTGTGGGTGGAGAAACCTCGCCACAATATTTGCAACAGCAATAGGAGTACAAATAGGAACAAGAAAACAAGAACAGAAATGTAAACTACACTTGCTTGCCTTCTTGAAGTCAGCAGGAACCTGAAGCAGCAGCTTCTCGGATCCAAGCCTAGCTAGAAAACCAAGAACAGGAAAGAAGCTCACACGAAGCTTTAGCACCCAACGAGCTCAACAAAGCTCAAGAAGAAAATGCTTCAGGAGAAACTTCCTTAAGAAGAAGAAGAACCTGCAGAGCCCTCCACCCCTTTATACCGCGAAGAAGAAACAGTGAAGAAACTAGCCGCGTCAACGGCTAGAACCCCGATCGGTCTACGACCGATCAGCTCGGCCGATCGGTCCCCGCATCGACCGGTACGTAACCTTCGCATTCGATCGGTCTCGGACCGATCACATCCGATCGGTCCACGCACCGATCCCAACTCCGCCGTGCTTCGCGACATCGTCTCGATCGGTCCCTGCATCGATCAGATGGCCCGACGGTCCGTGGACCGATCACCGCCTTTTTTGTTCGGCCGACGGTCACTGCATCGACAAGAATCAACAGAGCTTGTTGATCCGATCGGTCACGCACCGATCGAGCAAGCAGATCACCGATCGGTCCGGTGACCGATCCGAGCTTGGTTTTGCCCAAACCAAGTCCCAAGACTTCAAACCAATATCCGGTCAACCTTGACCTATTGGTACTTCATCCCTAGCATCCGTCACCCTTGACCTGCTAGAACTCCCTGCCAAGTGTCCGTCAATTTTGACCTACTTGACTTTCCAACACCAGTCCGATCATCCCCGATCCATCTGGATTTTCCCTCCCTGGCTTCACTCACCAGACTTTCACCGGCTTCACTCACCAGATTTCCACACCGCCCAACATCCTAGTTAGACTTTCTCACCGCCTCGGCTTCACTTACTGTGACTTTCCCACCGCCTGCTTCACTCACTGTGACTTTCCACACCGCCTAACATCCCGCAAGACTTTCCCATTCACCTAGCTTCACTCACCAGATTTTCCCAATGCCCGGCTTCACTTACCATGACTTTCACCTTCACCTAGCTTCACTCACTAGGATTTTCACCGGATTCACTCACCAGATTTCCGCCCGGCTTCACTCACTGTGACTTTTCCCTGCAAACTCCCTGCTTGGACTTTTCCCCGCCAAGTCTCCATACTTGGACTTTTCACGTGCCAAGCTCCCTGGACTTTTCCGGCCAAGTCTCCATACTTGACTTTTCCCGAAGCTCCCTGCTTGACTTTTCCGTGCCAAGTCTTCATACTTGGACTTTTCCCAATCAGGTCAACCAGTCAACTTTGACCTACTTGCACCAATAATCTCCCAAACATCTATTCTTGTCCCACATCAAGAATAGAACTCTCTCACGAGTGTCAAACATCAACATGCAACACAACTAGGTCAACCTGACCTAAGGTTGCACCGATAATTTTCCCAAGTCAAACATCAAAATACAACTCGAGTCACGTCAACTCGAGTGTCAACCAGTCAACCTTGACCTAAGGTCGCACCAACAATCTCCCCTTTGATGTTTGACAAAACTCATAATCAAGTTAGGTTAACCCGATAACCCAACTTAGGTTTCTCCAATACCTCCCCTTTTGACACACATCAAAAGAATTCCAATGTTCTACCTTGAACATTCCTTGACATTCTTCCCTAGCTTAGGTTAACCCGATAACCCAACTTGGGTTCTCCAATAATTCTCCAATGAACACTCTCCCTTTTGACACACATCAAAAGAAAAGGAGAGATCAAGGTCAAGAGTTTCTTCCTAATGAAAGTCCCATACCTTTCATTGAAACTCTTAATTTCCCCCTTGATACTAAACTCAACAATCAACTTAGTGATAACCCCATATCACTAATCCTCAAAAGTCTTAAGGAGTAAAAACTCCTCCTAAAAGTCAACTCCCCCTTGACAATTAGGTAAAACTCCCCCTAAAGGTCAACTCCCCCTTGACCATTGCACCAACAATGTCTTGGAGAGTTTCAAACCCTTAGAAACCTAAACCACAAACTTTCACAGCCGGAATTTCAGATATACAGTTGAAATTCAGCTTTTGGCACGCCCTGATCGGTCACCAGACCGATCAGGATCCCATTGGATCGGTCCCCAGACCGATCCACATTCACTGGGATCGGACTGCCTCACTGCCTCTTACTGGATCGGTCTCCGGACCGATCCACACTTCCCTGGATCGGTCCAGTGACCGATCCACTCCTTCCTGGATCGGTCCAGTGACCGATCCAAGATCCCTTATCAGAATTCCTGAATTTTTACCCGAAATTCAGAAACCCATAAACAATTCCAGAAAATTTCAAAAATTATGAAACTTTGAGGATACACTCCTCATAACATATACTATCAAGGAAAAATAGTTTTCTATGAAAATAACTTCCATTTTCAAATCTTGATACAAAATTCGAAAACTTTGAAATAGTTCAAAGTTAACTCAACTTTGTATCACAATGTTCAATGATGAAAGCAATCACTAAGATGACTTCATCAAGGTTTTCCAAATCAATTTCAAAATGATTTTAAAACCATTTGAATTTAGGACCATAATCTTAGGGCTAAATGTACATGACTTGTACACAAGCTTTCCCTATGATCCTCCTTTTCTTGAATTAGGCTCATCTAGGTACAAAAACTATGCACCTTGATCCTAACTCATGATCCTAATATCTCACACACATCTAAGGTGTATCAAACCACATTCAAGTCAATTTGATGTGAGATATGGGTTAAGGTCAACTTAGGCTAAGTTCTCATGCATTTTCTAAACATCAATTTGATCTCAATATCAAATTATATGTTTGTCCTTAAATCAATTTCATTGATTATAATGCAAGAGATGATGACATGGCATATAATGATATCATAAGTAAAAACATGTGCCAATGTCATGATGTCATGGCATAAAGTTTGAAACTAAACTAACACATGACACATAGATAACCTAAGCATTATCATGACATATCAAATGATAATAAAATGAATATGATGTCATGGCATGGCATATGGCAACCAATCATGGCAAGTTAGCACAAATAAAATACATAAATCCCTATCTAAGTATCCTTAGCCTTAGCTAACTTAAAATCTAACCCTAGATTGCCCATATATCCCTAAGAGAAACCAAAATCCCAATTATGGTATTTCTCTAGGTTTTCCTCAAATTGTGCCACTTAAGATTAAAAATGATATTTCCACCATTAGGCACATTTAGCTCTTCAAAGGAGTAAATGATAATTCCATTTCATTTTCAAAAGTTCTCAAAACCTTGAAAATACTCCTTGAGTGTCAATTTCAAAGTTGGGTTAACTACCCTTCTTATTGAGTTGACACTCTCTAACCCATTTATGGGTAGAGAAGATGCTCCTAGGAACCCAATACCTATTAGAGCTCATTGGGTTCACTAAATATTCACTTAGGATAACTTTCCTAGCAACCCTCCTAATGACCCTCTTAGGCTTTAAAGCCTTGGTCATTTGGATCTCATCAAGGTCAACTATAGGGGTGACTCCCCTTGTGACCTTGGTAATGGTCTTCCTAGCCTTAGGTTTTGTTCCATAATCGAATGGAACATTATGATAAGTGGGCTTGACCAATTGGGACTTAGGTTTGTGACCTAAACCTTTCTTGTCCTTGGACATTGGTTTTTGACCCTTAAACCCTAGAGATGACTTCTCTATGTTTTTAAGAGCCTTTTCCAAATTATCAAGTCTTGACCTCAAGACTTGATTTTCCCTCTCTAATACCTCAAGTTTTAATTTGTCATTTTCTCTTGAGATATTCCTAGGCATATGTCTAGTCTTCTTGGGATTTCTACCTAGGTTTTCCTTAACTTTAGAAGCGTTAATCCTAGGGTTGGTATTTCTAGTGTTATCCTTACCTAGGCTAACATGTTTAGCTCCTAAGCACATGTATTGGTTCCTAAAGTTAACATGCTTATCATTATTAACAATTGCAACAAAACTACTAGCATGAGTTTTATTAGAATTGCAATAATGAACCTTAGAGGTTACCTTAGGATTTGCCTTAGCTCCCCCTATCGTTGTGCCCGGTCTCTTGCCCTTGTGAGGTTGCCTCCCCCTCGGACAATGGCTCCTATAGTGTCCCCTTTGCTTGCATTGGAAGCACACGATGTGCTCCTTGCCTTTGCGTTTCGGGCCCTTGAACTTTGGCGCGGTGGAGTCTTTCTTACCCTCTTTGGACACTTACTCTTGTAATGTCCATGTTCCCTACACTCAAAGCATATTATATGTAACTTATTTGAAATTGAAATGCTTGAGTTACCTAGGTTTGGGGATGGGTGTGAGCTCTCTTCCTCATCCCTTCCGGAGGTAGATGTCTCTTCTTCTTGCTCCGAACTTAAACAAGAGGAACTCTCCTCCTCTTCTTCCTTGGATGTTGAGTAGCCCTCAACTCCCAATTCCGCTCCTCCATGATGTGAGCTACTTGGCTCACTTAGCTCCTCTTCATGGCTTGAATTTGAGCTCTCCTCATGGAACTTTGCTAAGTTGTTCCACAATTCCTTGGCATCGTTGTATCTACCTATCTTATGCAAGATATCACTAGGTAATGAAAATTCAAGAATTTTCGTTACCTCGTCGTTGATTGTGGATTGGTGGATTTGCTCTTTCGTCCACTCCTTCTTCTTGATAGGTTTTCCTTCCTCATCCATCGGTGGGGAAAACCCTTCTTGTACACAAAACCAATTTAACATATTAGTCCTAAGAAAATACATCATCCTTACCTTCCAATATGTGAAGTTGTCGTGAGACTCATAGAAGGGTTGAATCGTGACATCTTCTCCATAGAGATCCATCTCTAGCCCGTGCTCCCCCGGGTGTTGATCCGTCGAAGAGCAACCTCGCTCGATACCACTTGTTGGGATCTTTCGTACTCGGCTAGAGAGGGTGTGAATAGCCGCCCCAAATCGATCGCGTTTCTTCCTACGATTAGGTTAGTGCAGCGGAAATACAAATAGAAACGAAGGAGAAGAAAATCAAACCTTAACACAAGGATGTACGAGGTTCGGAGATGATACTCCTACTCCTGGCGTGTCCGTAAGGTGGACGAGCCCTATCAATCCGTCGGTGGATGAGTCCCCGGAGAACCTGCTAATACAATATACTCCTTGTGGGTGGAGAAACCTCGCCACAATATTGCAACAGCAATAGAGTACAAATAGGAACAAGAAAACAAGAACGAAATGTAAACTACACTTGCTTGCCTTCTTGAAGTCAGCAGGAACCCTGGTGAAGCAGCAGCTTCTCGGATCCAAGCCTAGCTAGAAAACCAGCAACAAGAAGAAGCTCACGCGAAGCTTTAGCACCCAACGAGCTCAACAAAGCTCAGCAGGAAGAAGAAGCAGAAGCTTCAGGCAGAAGAGTATTTCCAGAAGAAGAAGAAGAACCTCTGTAGAAGCCCTCCCTTTATACCGCCAAGAAGAAACAATGAAGAAACTAGCCGTTGCGTCGCGAGCACCCTGATCGGCCCACGGACCGATCAGCAGGCCGATCGGTCCCCGCATCGATCACCGCACGTAACCTTCAGGCATTCGACGGCCTGCGGACCGATCAAAGACATCTGATCGGTCCACGCACCGATCCCAACTCGCCGTGCTTCGCGATCGTCTCCTCGATCGGTCCCTGCATCGATCAGATACGGCCCGATCGGGTCCGTGGACCGATCACCGCCTTTTCGCCCTGTTGCTGGCCGACCGGCCACGATCGACAAGAACAGTAGAGCTTGATCCGATCGGTCACCGGACCGATCAGCAGCAGACACCGATCGGTCCGGTGATCGATCCAGAGCTTGGTTTTTGCCCAAACCAAGTCCCAAGACTTCAAACCAATATCCGGTCAACCTTGACCTATTAGTACTTCATCCCTAGCATCCGGTCACCCTTGACTGCTAGAACTCCCTCGCCAGTGTCCGGTCAATTCCTTCGACCTACTTGGACTTTCCAACACCGTAAGTCCGATCATCCCCGATCCATCTGGATTTTTCCTCGCCCGGCTTCACTCACCAGGACTTTCACCGCTTCACTCACCGGATTTCCACACCGCCTAACATCCTAGTTAGGACTTTCTCACCGCCTGGCTTCACTTACGACTTTCCCACCGCCTCGCTTCACTCACCGGACTTTCCACACCGCCTAACATCCCGTTAGGACTTTCCCATTCACCTAGCTTCACTCACGTGATTTTCCTACCTGGCTTCACTCACCGGGACTTTCACCTTCACCTAGCTTCACTCACTAGGATTTTCACCGGATTCACTCACCAGATTTCCCACCGCCTGGCTTCACTCACTGTGACTTTTCCCTGCCAAAACTCCCTGTTTGGACTTTCCCCGTGCCAAGTCTCCATACTTGGACTTTTCACGTGCCAAGCTCCTGCTTGGACTTTTCCAGCCAAGTCTCCATACTTGGACTTTTCCAGTGCCAAGCTGCTTGGACTTTTCCGTGCCAAGTCTTCATACTTGGACTTTTCCCAAATCAGGTCAACCAGGTCAACTTTGACCTACAGTTGCACCAATAATCTCCCAAACATCTATTCTTGTCCCACATCAAGAATAGAACTCTCTCACGAGTGTCAAACATCAACATGCAACACAACTAGGTCAACCTTGACCTAAGGTTGCACCGATAATTTTCCCAAGTCAAACATCAAAATACAACTCGAGTCACGTCAACTCGAGTCGGGTCAACCAGGTCAACCTTGACCTAAGGTTGCACCAACAATTATATAGTTAAGATAAACTAATACCTAATTACACTACGACCTTCCAATTGTTTGTTCCTTTCCATCTTGGTCATGAGCTAGTGTTTATAATTTATAAGGTACTGATAACATGATCTTCTGTGTGTGACACCACACACCATGTTATCTACAATATAAATTAATTGAACAACTATATTTATCATAAATGTAGTCATTTGACCAATGTGATTCTTATTTCTAGATAAATATTTATACCAAAAGCTAGGCTTTTAGTATACACTCTAACAATCTCCCACTTATACTAAAAGACTAAGCTGTCATATCTGCTGCCATACATCTGATTCCCATCCCTTCAACATGCCCATCAAAAGCTCTTGCCTTAAGGACCTTAGTGAAAGGATCTATAGGTCATCACCTGATGCAATCTAGGCGGCAACAACTTCTCCTCGTTTATACGATTCCTCGTATTGGGTGGTACTTGCGCTCTATTGTGTTTACTTGCCTTATAGACTTATGGTTTATTCGAGTTTGCTACTGCACCAACATTATTACAATAAATTGTAATAATTTTTGGACAAACCAGAAATCATATCTAAGTCTATCTTGAGGTTATTGAGTCATTCAGCTTTTATGGCTACCTCAGAGGCTTGCCATATACTAAGCTTCTATGGTGGAGTCTAGAAAAACACCTATGCTTATCACTCTTCCATAGTTATGACTTTACCTCCTAAAGTAAACACAAAACCCCGAGGTTGACTTATTATTGTCCCTATTGGAAGTCAAAATCCGTGCAACCCACAGGGACCAAATTAACTGCCTTGTAAGCTAGCATATAATCTCTAGTGCCTCTAAGGTACTAATATATGCTTTACTGTAGTCTAATGTCCTTGTCCAGGGTTACTTTGATATCTGCTAACTATGCCCTTGGCAAAACAGATTTTTGATCTCGTGCATAGCATACATTAGGCTTCCAACAGCCGAAGCATAAAGAACTGCCTTTATTTCCTTTATCTCCTTTGATGTCTACAGAGACATATCTTTAGATAAAGTTACTCCATGCTAAAAAGGTAAGAAACCTTTCTTGGAGTTTTGCATGCTTAAAATGAGCAAGAATTTTTCCGATGTATGAAGCTTGGGATAAGTAAAATATTCTCTTCTTATTACTTTGATCTCAAGAATATATACATTCTCCCAAGTCCTTTATATCGAATTGTTTGGACAACCATACCCTTACTTCTGACAATATTTTGATATTGTTTCCAACTACCAAAAATGTTATCTAAGTATAGTACAAGAAATACCACCACGTTTCCATCACACCTTTTGTATACACAAGACTTATCCGTTTACTTAATAAATCCATAGGTCTGGATTACTTTGATAAACCAGATATTCCAAGACCTTGAAGCTTTGTCTCAGTCCATAGACTGACTGAGCTTGCACACAAGATGCTCTTAGCCCTTTGCAATGAACCCTTCTGGTTGCTTTATATGGATGCTTTCATCAAGACTTCCATTAAGGAATATTGTCTTGACATCCACTTCCCAAATAGATAAAAGAATCCGGATAGACTTAAGCATGGCTACCAGTGAAAAAGTTTCCTTTTTCATCAAGCCTTGCTTTGAAAGTTTCTACCTTCCTGTATATCCCTCTTTTCCTAATATAGACCTTTTTATACCCCAAAGGCTTTTACACCATTTGGTGGTTCTACAAGCTTCCAGATTTTATTAGAATACATATATTCTAATTCTGTTATTCATTACTCTTTGCCAAGATATTGCATCTTTATCTTGGAGTGCTTCGTTATATGTCCGGAGATCAGGTTCATGTCCTCCAGGGATCGAGTCCAAAAACTCTCCCCAAAACATGAATCTTTTTAGGTTGCCTAACAACCCTCCCATTACGACAAGGCACTTTCTGCAATTATGTATCATTTGTGATACGTGTTGCAGTTTCCTTGTGGTATCTCATCTTGTACAATTGGTACTAGATTAGACATGTCTTTTATTATTTCCTTAAGAACAAATTTTCTTATGGGCACATGGTTTATTACATAGTCCTTTTCTAAAAATCGGTCATTGATACTAACAATGACCTTCTGATTTTTAAGACTAGAAACCTACTTTCATTTCTCTAGGATAACCCACAAACAAGTGAATTCCTGTCCAACTTATCATTGTCTCTCTTCAGCATATGTGCTGGACTACCCGAATCCGAATATGCTTCAAATAGGCTTACACCTATTCAACAATTTTATATGAGTAGAGAGTTCGACTTTAGAAGGTACTATATTCACTCCCGTTTCCAGAGTATATCCTTAAAATGATTTTGATAATATTCTTAATAACTCATCAATCTACTTATTTCCATAAGAGTCCTATACCTTCCTTTTCCTACACCATTCTGTTGGGGTGTACCAAGGTGCAATTAGTTGGGATTGAATCCCTACTTCTGATAAATGACTCCTAAATTCTCCCAAGAGGTACTTGCCACTACGATCTTACCGTAGTGTCTTGATATTTTTACTTTGTCGTTTCTCCACATCAGCCTCGTACTCTTTGAACTAATCAAAGCACTTAGACTTGCGGCACATCAAGTAAATATATACGTATCTCAAATAGTTGTCTATAAAATAGATGAAATATTTGAAACAACCTCTTGCCCTGGATGCTCATAGGATCACACAAATCGATAACGAATGAACAGATATCTTTGACTCCATACCCTTAGACTTAAAAGCTTCTTGGTTATTTTTCCTTCCAAGTAAGACTCAGGGTTGGAAAGATTTCACTACTAATGAACCCAAAAGTTCATCACCACCAATGAATCCTACTCAAGTTAATATAACCTAGCCTTAGATGCCAAAGATATAATTGGTTCATTTCCAAAGGTTACTTTCTCTTAAAGTTAGAAGATGTGTTACTAATTTCCATTTGTTGCATCGTGAGAGTTATTGGATTTATAAATTGCCAACCAACGTACCAGAACAGATAACTTCCCTCTTTTTCTTAATAACAACTTTGTTATTAAAGGAGGCAGAATATCAAGTTCTTTGAATAGTTTAGAAACTGAAAACTAGTTCTTTCTAAACTTGGTGCGTAAAGACAATTACTCAAAAATTCATGTTTTATTCTTATCAAAAGATAAACATCTCCCACTGCAACAGCTATCATTTTTACAGTAGTGCCCATGTGGACGGTGTTTTAATTTTCATTTAGTTGTCGGGTTTCCTGGAACCCTGCAATGAATTGCGGACATGATTGATGACATCTGTATCTACACTCCAGGTTCTGGTAGATAACACCACTAAACATGTTTCAACTAATGAATTAAATACACCTATATTGTTCTTAGTTCTAAGAAGACAGTCTACCTTAATGTCCAAGTCCTATTTCCAATCATTACAATTGGGATTACTAAGTCTTTTCTATAGTATGACTACTAGGGAATTGACAAACATTTTAAATCCTAAGAATCACAAAAATATTTGGTCAAGATCAACTCCTTAAAAATCCCCATGAATTTTGTATGCCACGATAGTGTGAACGTATACAAAATCGAAGAGGAGATTTTATTCATTAATTTTATTATCTCGTTAACTTTACTTTATGACGAATAAAATTAATAGTTGATCTGTCTTTGATCAAATATTTGGTCAAAACTTTTTGAATTTAAAATAACATTGATTTCTCAAACAATATTATTTAAATTCACCAACACCTCAAACACCATGAATTTTGCATGTCACGTTAGTGTGGACGTATACAAATTCAACCTTTGTAAAAGGAGGGTTTTAACCCATTAATTTTATTATCTTGTCAACCTAACTTTTTGACAAATAAAATTAATAGTTGGTGTTTTTTGGTCACATAAATAATAGCAGTGACTCCGATGGGGAGGATACTATTAGATGTGTCTAAGTGTATACCATTACTTGACACTAAGTCCATTAATAAGATTATGCCCCTTCCGTTGGGGAAGATCACACGCCTTTAATTCGTCACCACAAAATGGAAGGGAGTGATGATGATGATGCCACAACAAGAAACTATGGAGGCAGATGCAAGCTTGTTTGCATCACTTACAAACCAGTAATGGAGACCATGGGATTTACTTAAAAATCTCTCTCCCACTTAGTTATTTATAAATGAGGAATTTTAACTATGCTAGCCTACTAAATATGTAAACTAACATTCACACACAGCACAATATAAAAGCAATAAATAGAAAATCTAATTTTCAACTATTATGGCTTTTATCTCTAGTTGTCCTCCGTGTGTTGTCATCCCAAGCTGCTGCCATATTTGGCCACCGCTACCGGGTCGCATCCATCTTGCTCCTAGTTCCGCTGCGCCTCTGGTCCTTAGAAGGTTCCACGCTTTGCAAGATTCGATCCGTGACATAAATAGAATTTTACATTTTGATCCTATATTTCATAAAAGGAATGTACATGTATCTAGATCAAAAATAAAATCCTAATAAAACTAAATACAGCTCCTGCTGTATTTTTAATACAATCATGCACACACATATAAATGCCCTTGACATGTCCAAGGGTCCAATCACACATAATAACTAAAAGCCATAATAGTTGGATCCTGCATCTACAAAGTTAGCACATCCTACTATTATCCTGCCTAAATTATGTATGACATGTGCATAATTAAAATAATACCAAATACACAGAGGCAAAACCCTAGCTCTGATACCAATTGTTGGTTGCTACTCGGAAAACCTAGAGGTTCCACTGTACAAAAATTTTGTACAAAGGTCTGAACCTTTTCCTAGCTACCATGTGTTCTTTTAAATTAAATTTTGGATCGCCTGCGGAACTTAACACGTTTGATCCAAAACTTAATCTATTTGTTTTTCTAGGTTTTGACTTGGGTCTCCTGCGGAACTTAACACGTTCGACCCAAATCACCTTAAGTTATTAATTCCATTAAATATTAATTTCCATAATTGGTTCCCAGTACTGACGTGGCGAGGCACACGGCCTTCTTGGATATGGGAGCAACCACCACCGACTAGACAAAACCTTTTATAGAAAGCTAATATTTAATTTCCTAAAATAACTTTAGGTCAACCGAAAAGAACAATCAAATTACAAGGAAAACAAAATAAAGAAACACTATATCAAAAACAAATTCGAAACACTAGAATCGTATGCCTCTTGTATTTAGTATTATTTCCAAAAATAACTAGTATGATGCGGAAAGAAAAATTACTAGTTATACCTTTTAGAAAGACCTCTTGATCTTCTACCGTATTCCTCTTCTAACCTCGGACGTTGTGTGGGCAACGATCTTCCGAGATGAGAACCACCAAGCACCTTCTTCTTCCTTACAAGTTTCGGTCATCAAAACTTCTCCTAGGATGAAGAGGTTCGGCCACCACCACCATGCTCCAAGGGATGCTAGAAAAGAGGCTTCTCCTTCTTCTCCTTCTTAGATCCGCCACCAAAGCTATCTCCACCATGAGAAGGTTTCGCCACACAAAGGAGAGGAGAGGAAAGAAAGGGCCGGCCACACCCAAGGAGAAAAGAGAGGAAAATAGAATAGAGTCGTTAGCCTTGAAGCCTCCTCTACCCCCTCTTTATAATCCTTGGTCTTGGCAAATAAGGAAAATTTAATAAAACTTCCTTAATTTTTTGCCATTGAAAAGGAAAATTTATTTAATTAAAATAATTTTCTCTTTTCAAATTATAATGGCCGGCCACTCTTCTCCCAAAACAAGGAGAGTTTTAATTAAAACAAAAATTAAAACTTCCTAATTTGTTTCTAGAAATTTATAAAAATTTCTCCAATAATTTTAATCCCTTCATGATTGGTTAATAAAAGAAATTTTATAAATTAAAATCTTTCTTTTAAACATGTGGATAATTTCAAAAGGAAAGTTATCTCTAAAAATTAAAATCTCCTTTCAATCTACAAATAAGGAAAGATATTAAATCTTTTCTTAATCTTTTGTACAAACTAATAAAAGAGAATTTTTAATTTTTAAACTTTCTTTTAAATCATGAATATAATTAAAAGGAAAGTTTTACCAAAATTAAAATCAACCTTTAATCTACAAATAAGGAAAGAGATTTTAACTCTTCTCTTAATCTTTTGTAGAATCTTATAAAAGGAAGGATTTAAATTTTTAAACTCTCTTTTAAATTATATTATCCACATAAGAAAAATTTTAAAATTAAAATTCCTTTTTATTTTAATAGGGACGGCCACATGAATTCACCCATGAACATACCCATGGCCGGCCCTAGCTTGGTCGGCCCCTATAGGATGGGTAAGAAGGTGGGTATAGGTGGGTATAATACTCTATAATTAAGAGGCTACGATAGGGACCGAGAGGAAGAATTGGTTTTGGTCTCCCGATAAAATTAAGCATCCCGTGTTCGCCCCGAATACACAACTTAATTTTATCAATAATAATTCATTCCACTAGAGAACTATTATTGAACTACCGCACCAATCCCAAATTACATTTTGGGCTCCTTCTTATCATGAGTGTGTTAGTCTCCCTGTGTTTAAGATAACAAATGTCCACTAATTAAGTAAGTTACTAACAACTCGCTTAATTAATATCTAGCTCCAAGAGTAGTACCACTCAACTTCATCGTCATGTCGGACTAAGTCCACCTGCAGGGTTTAACATGACAATCCTTATGAGCTCCTCTTGGGGACATTCTCAACCTAGATCACTAGGACACAGTTTCCTTCTATAATCAACAACACACACTATAAGTGATATCATTTCCCAACTTATCGGGCTTATTGATTTATCGAACTAAATCTCACCCATTGATAAATTAAAGAAATAAATATCAAATATATGTGCTTGTTATTATATTAGGATTAAGAGCACACGCTTCCATAATAACTGAGGTCTTTGTTCCTTTATTAAGTCAGTATAAAAGGAACGACCTCAAATGGTCCTACTCAATACACTTTAAGTGTACTAGTGTAATTATATAGTTAAGATAAACTAATACATAATTACACTACGACCTTCCAATGGTTTGTTCCTTTCCATCTTGGTCGTGAGCTACTGTTTATAATTTATAAGGTACTGATAACTTGATCTTCTGTGTGTGACACCACACACCATGTTATCTACAATATAAATTAATTGAACAACTATATTTATCATAAATGTAGTCATTTGACCAATGTGATTCTTATTTCTAGATAAATGTTTATACCAAAAGCTAGGCTTTTAGTATACACTCTAACATGTAATTGAGTTTGTTCTACATTTCTTTTGATTCTTCAAATTTTACATTAGTAGTTTCTTCAATTCTTAAGGTAACTTTATTTTAGACTCTGTAGCCTCTACTGTTTAAGGAGTAGCCCACAAAGATTCCATTTTCTACTTTAGAGATAAATTTTCCTAAGTGTTCTCTTGTGTTTAGAATGAAGGCTGAGCATCCAAATACTTTAAAATATTTTATATTGGGTTGTTTATTATAATAAAGCTCGAATAAGGTTTTATTATGTGTTTTATTTAGTGTTATTCTATTTTGTACGTAGCAGGCTGTACTGACAGCTTCTGCCCAAAGGTATTTAGGTATGTTGTATTCATTTAGCATTGTCCTAGATGCTTCAAGTAGAGTTCTATTTTTTTTTCTACAATTCCATTTTGTTGGGGAGTTTTAGGACATGAAAATTCGAGATGATAGCCATTTTCAAGGCAAAATTTATTAAAGTTGTGATTTTTAAATTCTCCCCCGTTGTCACTTCTAATTCTTTTAATTTTAATGTCTTTTTCATTTTCAACTTGTTTACAAAAGTTTATAAATATTTCAAAAGTTTCATCTTTATTTTTTAAAAATTTGACCCATGTGAACCTGGAGTAGTCATCTATTATGACTAGACAGTATAAACTTCCATTTATTGATTTGACTCCATGGAAGTCAAATAGGTCTAGGTGTAGAAGTTCTAGTATTGAGTTGGTTTGTGATTGATTAGTTGGTTTATGAGTAGATTTTGTCTGTTTACCTTGTTGACAAGCATTACATATGGTTGAGTCTAAGTTAGGTAATTTTGGTAAGCCTCTAACTAATCTATTTAATTTGTTTATGTTTTTGAAATTTGTGTGTGACATTCTTCTATGTCATAACCAAGTTTCTTCTTTTTGTGTTAAATAACACTTAACTGAAGAAGTGGTTAAGTTGATTGCATAGATGTTGTCTTTTCTAAATCCTTTTAGACTGATGGTGGGATTATCTAAATGTTTGATTAAGCATTCTGTAGATAAGAATTTAACCTTATACCTAGTGTCACACAATTGACTAATACTTAGAAGATTATATTCAAAATTTTCAACAAGTAAAACGTTTGTAATAATGAAATCTATTTTTAATTCAATGTTACCTATACCGATTACCTTGAGTTTGCCATTGTTTTCAAAGGCAACTGTTCTTAGACTCTTGTAGGTATGTTGGGTGAATTTGGTGTGATATCCAGTCATATTCTTGGAGCAACCACTGTCCAAAATCCACCTGGTTTCCTACAATAGGTAGGAGTTAAAGTTAGTCTAATTTTATTCTTTTAAAATTATTTTTGAGGTGATTATTTTATGTGAGAGTGTGAGTTAATCTTCACGTACATAGAAGTTAAAATTTTTAAGTTAAACAATTTTTTTATAATAAAATTTTAAGTTTGATTTTTAAAATAAATTTTTAAGTTTAATTTAAAATAAATTTAATTTTAATTTTTAAGATAAATTTAAGTTTAATTTTTAAAATAAAATTTTGAGTTTAATTTTTAAAATAAATTTAAGTTTAATTTTAAGCTTAATTTTGAAAATAAATTTAAGTTTGATTTTTAAAATAAATTTTTAAGTTTAATTTTTAAAATAAATTTAAGTTTAATTTTTAAAATAAGTTTAAGTTTAATTTTTAAAAATTTGTTTAATTTTTAAAATAAATTTTTAAGTTTAATTTTTAAAATAAATTTAAGTTTAATTTTTAAAATAAATTTTTTAGTTTAATTTTTAAAATAATTTCAAGTTTAATTTTTAAAATAAATTTTTAATTTTAATTTTAAATTAATTTTAATTTAATTTTAATTTAATTTAAATTTAATTTAATTTAAATTTAATTTAATTTCGATTTAATGTTATTTTAATTTAATGTTAATTTAATTTAATTTAATTTTAATTTTAATTTTTAATTCCTTAGTTATCTTACCCGATCTCTGTTTTCAATCAGGGAATCCTATAATTTTGTGAGATGAATTAGATTCAATTTTAGGGTTTGGTTTTAACTTGTGTTAGATTTGGATTTAGTTTTGGGTTCAACAGATTGACATTCTCTGGATAAACTTCTAGGCTATGGTGAGTCACTTGGACATCATTAGTGTAACGACCACCCTTCTTACTACTACTACACTCTAAGGATGACCGTTACTTAACTACTATTAACTCTACTTAACCGGTGTGATTAAAAACCACATGGAAACCCTACCAAAAAATTCCGACAGAGTCTCCCCTGTACCGGTGACCTTAAACTGACATACATAACATAATATACACAGCCACAAGCGGCTGGAACACATATCAAACACACAAAAGGAATAACATCACCACGCAGTTTAATGAAATCAAATCATGCAAGTAATGAATAGCGGAAACAAAATAAATATACAATTAACTAACAGCGGAAGACTAAATGACTCATCTAATACATTCTTAATAAATGACAATCTTAATAAATTCTTAAACTAAGTCCCAAGGCTTCCATAGTCCTGGCATCACACACCATCCGCGCCACCTTGTCGCCTTCCTTTCTATATCTTTTCCTTTCCTGTATCTGCAGTAAGAGGAAGTGTAGTCTATAAGCAAAATTTGCTTAGTAAGCGCTATCTAACTCACAAAATCTCGATATGCATGAGGATATACTGAAATCTAAAACTGAATGCTCAAAAGGAAATCTACTCATGCTCATCTACTAGTAAAAGAAACATACTAAAAGACTAAACATGTAAAGCAAAGCTATACGATCATGCTAGCATAAAGAAAGCTAAACTTACTGAATTCTAAACATCTTCTGAATCTTATTTCACTTTCTTTAAGACTTATTATTTAATACTTATGTGAAACTTCTTTTACTTGTTCAGAAACTTATACTTATAATACTTCAAAATAATAATCAACTTCTTCTTGGGCCCAGGCATAGTACCATCTTATGCGCGTTCCCTAATAGGTTGGGGTAGCGAGCCACCAATCCTAAAAGAGCAGACCTTGGTCTACCAGGGCCAAGACCTCGGAAATGGTCACCTGGATTTGTTTAACGACAAGCTCTTGGATGTCGGGTACTAGCCTCTTCTTAAAAGTAAAATACTTATAATCTTAATTACTTCTTCTTTAAATGCCTTGGCATTTTAATAGGCACCTTGTGTGCCAAAAATCCCTAAAGTCTCGACTTTGGGATCTACTTAAGGCCTCGGCCTTTTCTTTCTTTTCTTTATCTTTCTTATATTTTTCTTTATCTTTCTTATACTTTTCTTAAACCCAAAATACTGTTAAGGTATCTTTCGTATGCATTTATGAATGAAATTAACTATGTACCACATAATCATGCATAGAATACAAAGGAAATCTGCACATACAATAGTTATCAAAAATCTGCACTAATATTTAACAGAAATCTGCACACTAGCTTAATAAAAATCTGCATACTAACTTAACAGAAATCTGCATACTAGCTTAATAAAAATCTGCATACTAAGCTTATCTAAAATCTGCATGCTAAGCTTATCTAAAATCTGCACTTAATGAAATCTGCACTTAAAATTCTGCATGCTAAGCTAACAGTCAAATATTTGCAATGCAAGCTCTAAAACTAGTATACTACAATAATTAGTATGAACCTAACAAATCTGATTCATTCTACAGCTTATAAGAAAAATCTGATTTAAAACCAAAATGATTGCTCACAAAAAGCTGCATTAAAACAAACGAATGCTTACACATCTGCGTTAACTAAGATAACTGCATATGAAAACTGCATTATAAACCAAGATGATATTTATCTTTTCTTCTTCAGACTTGGTCTTTACTTTACTTATAACTTCTCATGAATCCCTAAAAGGATTAGATGGAACACTATATGTACATATGAATTCTAGAGTTGCATAGAACGAGTTCACTTCGTTAAGACTTGCTGTGGACATAAGGAATGACATCTAACTGTACATGCTGTTCGATAACAAGGAAATCAAAGATTTGCATACATTAATTTAGACCATTCAAGCTTACTGATTTGCGAGGGAAAACTAATCCTAGGTGCTTAGATTAAGGGTTGTAAGTGCCACCTTACAGCACCAAAAGAACTGGACTTGTTGAAGCTTTAACTTCTATAAAACCTGCCCTTAGAAGTTCAATAATAATGGCTTTATAAAATCTATGTAAAACCTATGAAAACTTATTCCTTTAAAGAGCAATAAAAAGCTTCAAGCATGTTACAACATGATCTAAAAGAACTAGATGCTAAAAGGAAACTAAAATTCTGCCTGTTCCGAAGTCATGAAAGGAAGACTAAATCCCTAGCATCAATTCTATACAGCATGATCCCAAACATGAAAGGAACTAAAGCTCTATCAATTCCTCAATTCTGTACAGTATGTACCGAATGTAAAGAAGGAACAATCAAAACTAGAAAACCAAATCCCTAGCATGTTAACTTTGTACAGGATTCTTAGGCATGCTTCCGCCGAAATAAAAAGAAACAGCAAATGAGCAAATCTGTGCAGCACAATCCGAAAACAGAGAAGGCAAAGGAACTCATGCAAAGCTTCGGAAACAAGGAGGGAATCAAAGATTAAACCTCGGAGCTATCCTACTGCAGGTGAGTAGCAACTTACCTATCCTTGGACTCAAACCGAGAAGAAAGGAAGGTTCTAGGGTTCGGGCAGCTCAAATTCCTGCTCTTCTTCGTGCTTATAGCTTCTCCTCGACGAGAAGTGGAGAAAACCCCTCGGAGAACTTTGGTCGGCCGCCGGAAAACAAAGCCTGGCTCGGCTGCGATTTCGCCCAAGCAGGAATCGCCCGCACAGCGCCATCGCGAGAGGAGAAGGAGAGAAAGGTTTCGGTCACGGGATAATTAATCCCTAACTTATCCCTCTTTTATAACCTAAAGTTTATGGCTTAAGACTATTTCGCTTCTTATCTTTCCACGAAATACTCGCGGAAGAGTTGGTTGGCTACGGTTTTGACCAAGTCAAGGGTTGCAGTTTCGAATCCTCAGCCGCGCACTTTTCGTTTCGATTTATTTTCAATGTTCCTAACTATACCTTATATAAATTTGTTCTCACATCTAGTTAACAAAACGAGCATGGCACGGTTGGTCGGGCCGAGTTTTGCTTGGGCCGAGGAGCTCGGTTCGAAACCCAGCTTCTTCAACTTATTTTCCTTGCTATTATTCTCCATTACCATTTTCTACATCATATACATCTTATCTCATATGTTATAAACAAAACTTGTTTAGCTCAGTTGGTTGGCTGACTTATGTTAAGACTCGGTTTAAGCCCGAGGTCTTGGGTTCAAAACCCAACTTCAACATTTTTCTTTTTTTTCTTTTTTTTAAACTTCTTCCTCTTGGTAAAAATACCAAACGAACTCCAAAAATTACATAAAAATACTCTATAAATTCCTAAAAATTTCTAGAATTTTTCTAAAACATTTCTAGATTTTAATAAGGTCTTTTAGAACTCTAAATCATGAAATTTGGGGTGTTACAATTAGAGTAACCATGCCTTCAAAATTTTCCAAATAGTCATATCCACTGGACTTAGTACAAAACCTTGGTCTAACTGATTATGATCCATAAAGGGTAGCTTCGGTCAGTTTCACTTAGCCAAATGCACCAGGTCGAAGCCATATCTTCCTAGACATGCATAGACTAAGCTTCTCTAACGTACTATCATCCAAAACTTCACCAGTACCATTTTTCAAGTTAAACTTGAGTCCCCTTTTCTAATTAATCTTAAGTACCCTGCCGGGTAGATTAGTTTGAGTTACCCTTCCGGGTACGTTAGTTTTGGAGGTGTCAGCTATTCTGGAGCCTCCCCCTGAATTGTTGACCTTTAATTTAATATTTCATTTTGGGTTTATGTATATTTCTTTTATAGTTATAATTTACTTGGTGATAGTCTAAGTTTTGGTGAGTTTTAAAATATTTAGATTTTGAATTTTTTTGTTTAGGTTTGTATTTTGGTTTATTCAAATTTATATAATATATTTTTTCTTTAGGTATATAGTATTGGTTAAGTCCTACTTGCGTGATCAAACATGCTTTCGGAACCCAGGCTTTACTTGTTGGTTTGTGTTGGGTTATTAATGATTTAAAGGTTTTATTTGATTTCGACTTATATCCAAGTCCGACTTTGTTGTAACATGTTTTTTGATTATTTAAAATTAGATCTAGGTTTTTTGATCTTGTTGTAAATTTTTCTAATATTTCTTTTAAATTATTAATTTCTGATTTTAGTGTTAGATTCTCCTCCTCAAGTGTTAGATCTTGAGAGGAATTATTATTTACAATTTGTTCCTTGATGTTTTGATTTTCCTCAAGGAGTAATTTATTTTCACTTTCTAATTTAACTAATTTACTATTTAAGCAAGAAATAATTTTAAAAAACTTTCGATTTAAGGTTAGGTATACCTCTTCGGAACCTTCGAAAATGAGTATGGACTCGTGGCTCGATTCGGGTTCAAACTCGTCTTCCGATTCATCTTCCGACTCAACTTCGTAGGCCATTAGCGCAAGATGACTCTGGTGCTTCTGATCTTCGATCTCTGATTCGTCCGAGGAGGAGTCGTCCCACGTCGCTTTGAGGGCCTTCTTTTTAGTAAGCTTCGTTTTGTTGATCTTCAATTTCGGGCACTCATTCTTGTAGTGCCCCTTCTTGTTGCATCCGTAGCATGTCACGTTCCTAGGTTCAGTTGGAGAACTGATCTTTTGAAGGTCTTTCTTGCTGAAGCTTCTCTTCTTTCTAGTGAACATCTTCCTTACCAGGTTCACCAGGTGCTCTTCATCTTCGGAATCTTGGTCATAATCTTCTACAGGTTTAGCCTTGTTCTTCTTTTCTTGGGAGGAACCTGCAATTAAATCAACACCTTTCTCGGCTCCAGCGTTAGTCTGCTCATGTAACTCTAATTCAGAGAATAATTCATCTAATTTAAGTTTAGATAAGTTCTGAGAGATCTTGTAGGCATCCACGATGGATGCCCACAAATTGTTGCGTGGAAACGCGTTTAATGCATACCTGATTAGGTCTCTGTTTTCCATCTAATGACCTATTGCGTGGAGCCCGTTGAGGATATCCTTGATCCTCGCGTGCAGCTGACTCGCCGTTTCTCCTACCTGCATTTTTATATTAAATATTTTATTTAATAGCAGGTCTCGTTTTGTTACCTTTGCGTCACTGGTGCCTTCGTGCAGTTCGATCAGTTTGTCCCATAGCTCTTTAGCGTTCTGATGCGGTCCTACCCGGTTCAGCTCTTCCCTTGTTAGTCCGCATTGTAATATGTTAATTGCCTTGTTCTTTGTTGATGCCTTCTTCTTTATGTCTGACGTCCATTGTTCAGGATCCAGTAGATTCCCGGAGCTGTCAATTGGTGTTTTGTAGGCTTTCGTGATGCTGAGCCACTGGTCGAAATCCGTCTTGAGATACACCTCCATTCACTTCTTCCAGTACGGGAAATCATCCCCGTTGAACAGGGGAGGTCGCACTGTGCTGAATCCCTCAAGCTGCGACATTTTAATCTGTACACAGGAGAAAAAAACAAGAGAGGTTCCAAGACTTGGTCTTGGATTAGTAGTGCGGGAAGAATAAAAAATTATCTAAATTGGTGTTGCACCAATTTAGATTTAATTACAACGGAAAGAGATTTCCAAAAAGGTAATAATACCAGTTTGGAATTGTGCGAAAAGCTGAAAGTCGAAAAGAAAAAAATTTAAAACAGATCACCCCCCCCCCTTGTCTGATTAGTGGTTGCACCAAATCAGAGCGGTACCTGCTCTGATATCACTTGTTGGACCGTGATGAATCGATAGAGGGGAGTGAATATCGATAACAAAAAATTCGTCGAAAAGAGTTAAGCGCAGCGGAAAATGAATAAGCAAAAAGAACAATGCTGACACAGTTCGATTTACTTGGTTCGGAGCCTGTGTCGACTCCTACTCCAAGGCCCGCACACAAGGGTGCTTTTGATGGGCAATCACTAATTAATTCGAATAATGATTACAGAGGAATTAAGTACAGAAATGCTAGAATTAATTAGGAAAAATGAAAATCGACAATTAGAAAGGAAAGAGCGAACTAGAACTTTGTCGGAGAGCTTTTCGCAGCGTCGCAGGAGCACCAGAGATTGAATTTAGAGTTGTGTTTGGAGCTTGAGCCTTGACCCTCCTTATATAGGAGGGTTCGGGGCGCCTGGAACCTTCAGGGCGCCTCAATCATGACGTGGCTGACCCAACCAGCGAGCTCCACGTGTCGACGCCGCGATCAAGATAAAACTTGCCTCCGGGCGCCCGGACCACCTTTCTCCAGAAAACTTCTTCTCCTGCAAGACAATGTTAGTCCGAGATAAATATATAATGTATATCCTGCAAAACAAAGTATTAACACAGTTTATAATTTGACAGAAAAGAGTATGACTTAGATTCCGTCTTTCCAAGACCGGAATCTAGTCACGATCTCGACTTAAAGTTTCAAAATGGTTCTACGTCGGATCGGTGCCTATAAGTTCCCTTCCCGGGAACACGTCCTCACAGTCACTCCCTTCCAGTGACTTACCTTTACTTACCTGCCAGACGTCCAGTCAGCCCTTCGACCCGTCTGGACTTCGTGCCAGCTATCCGGTCAGCCCTTAGACCCATTTGGACTTCGTGCCAAATGTCCGGTCAGCCCTTAGACTCATTTGGACTTCGTGCCAGCTATCCGGTCGACCCGTCGACCTAGCTGGACTTCGTGTCAGACATCCGGTCAGGTCGCCGACCTGTCTGAACTTCGCCTACACACTCGATCAGAGTGTTAGATAACGACAAAGCTAACTTAACATATTTTTTCATTCATCAAAACCTGAGTTAGATCGTTAGTGCTAACCGAACCAACAGACGAGTCCGCATCCCAAGGTCCGTAGCATATCAAATAAAAAAATAATAAAAAAAGGTTCATACTTTCAACATTTTATTTCAGAAATATTTCATCAATCAAATGTATCCAGAAATAAATATTTTAAATATAAATACACACAAATAAGTACTCATATTCACTAAAAAAATACTATTTTTATTTTAAAATTATAACAAATAAAGATAATAAATTGACATAAAATTTAACCTACGTATGTTTCTCAAATTACGAGCTAACTCAAGCCCGTCGCGAGTTAACGCATGCAGGTCAACTTGCAGAGGGCTTGGGTTCATAAAATTCTAACCCAATATGCTTAAACTATTGGACAGGACGGATCAATCCGATAGACCTAACTCAAATTAAAAGCTCTACTCACAAGTAAACTCCACCTATTAAGGAGCAATAAGAATTATAGCTATTCATAACTTTTATTATTTTACTTTATCAGCACAGGATTTATAAGCTTAGACAGAACATAATTATTCTATTCTCTCTCTTCAATTTTTTTTTAAGTTTAAAATTTAGAATTTAGAACTTAAGATTTAATGTATAGTTTAGAGTTTTGATTATAGTATTATAGCTAAAGAAGTTATTAAAATATAAATTACACATGTAGATATATGTTCGTGAGCGAAATCCGACTTGAATTATCTGATGTAGCCAATTTTTTTTTATTTTCTCTCATCTGCATATACCAATTTTTCTTTGTTTCCTCTTAAATTAAAAATAAATTACTTTTTTTTCTTAAATTAAAATAAAATGTTTGCTTCTTTCTCCTATGATTGTATATAATAATCATTGTGATGTTGATTTTTAAAGATGTTTTAGCTCTTATAATATGTAGTAACTATTATAAAGTAGTTACGCCCCCAGGGCGTAGTACAGATAGGGAGTGTATGGTTATGTGACCGAAAGGTCCAGTCTCTGTCATATACTTTTCATCTGTGTACCTGTATTTATCTCCGTCCATATCCGTGGGATCGACTCTAGGAAAACCGCTGATATGACGGTTCCACATTTTATTATATAGTAGTTACTATATATAATATTATAGTAATTACTATACAAAAACTACTATAATATTATAGTAATTATGATACAATAATTACTATAATGTTATAATAATTAAAATACAATAATTGTTATATGTTGTTGTGCCATTATAATATTTGCTGTGCTGTTGGTATGAATTTTTATTTAGACCATCTAATTTACAATTCACTTGGGTTGGACTAGGCTGTGAATTTCTTAGCCCAACGGACCAGCGCGTCTTACCTCGTCGAATGATGATTTTAGAGGGCTCATCCGTCCCGAGTGCCGACACGGACACACTGGTCTAACAGCTCTATCCTCTATATTAATCACCGTTTAGGATTGGTCGTTGGCTACTCACAACCTCCTAAGCTAGTCAATTGGGCCAGCACAACCCAAGCCGCGCTGGGCCGAACCGGATCGAAGCTGCACAATCCGTTTGACCCAACAGTCTATATATAGAGATGTAGTGGATTTGATCAGCTTAATAGCTGTTCATTTCTTAGCCAGCCATGGCGAGTCTCGTCGCGAGGGCTTTGCCCGTCGCTTCCGGGCGTGCCACTCCTCGCCTTTCTCTCGTCGGCGCCGTTGCTCTCTCACGGCGACCGATCCCGTATCCCGGAGGCCCTCTGCTCATTGTCTCTCCGCATCCAACTTCGGTGTTTCTCCGACCCTTCTCTAATCCGTGCGACATTTGGCTTGGATCCCTTTCCAGGAGTTTCCGATCCCTGTCGCCCTTGCCGCCATGTAGTATTTATTCCGTCTCCGCTCGTGGATTTCGGAAGGTAAGACGCGGGAAGCTGAACAAGAAGAAGGAGAAGAAGCCACTCGAGCTCGATGTCACGATCTGCATCGAAGAAGGCTTGCCGGACGATCCTCAAACTTTGGTATCTTCTTTTCGTGCTTAGTTTGTGTTTTTTGTAATTTTTTTTTTTTTTGCCTAATCACGAGCATAATTTAGGACTTACTTTGACTTAGGCTGGTAGGGGGTTTTACTGTGAAAAAGATCAATTGAAAAATTTTGATGAGGAAGAAGCTATAGTAGAAAATGTCTTTGGTAACATTGTGGAGGGAAAAAAGTTTTTATGATCAGAATGTTTGATAAAAAAAATCTATGATTATACTGTGGTATAACCATAAATATCATGGACAGCAGCAATGAAGATTATGATGTCACTTTTTATTTGATAACTATTTACTCCAGAAAAAGAATTTGTTCATAATGGAACCTTTTCCATACCTAATACCAATATTTTGTATTCATAAACTAAAATCATAAGCAGGGGAACCATAAAAGAATTTGTTCCGGGGAAGGGGAGCCTTGGCGCAACGGTAAAGTTGTTGCTTTGTGACCAAAAGGTCATGGGTTCGAATCCTGGAAACAGCCTCTTGCAAAAAGCAGGGTAAGACTGCGTACAATGGATCCTTCCCCGGGATCCCGCATAGCGGGAGCTTTGTGCACTGGACTGCCCTTTTTTTTTTTAAACTAAAATCATAACTAGTCCTTATTTAAACAATTATCATGACCATTTTTCCATTCCTGGTCTTTGAGACAAACGAAAAGAGTCAGTAGTCTGCTTCAAGCAGTTCCAAGCTGTCTGTCGCCAACCTTCTTGTTGCGTTTTGCAGCTGAGTGGTTTATGGCTGGGGAAGGGATTCAGGAAGGGGGCATGCTCTCGTTTCTGAAATTTGAGATAGTTACTTCCCCGTTTCCCAACTAGGAAAGGATTCCCTAAATTACTCTCCACCCCAAAGGCCAAAACTCCATTTACTTTGACTTTTCACTCATGGACTTGAATGAAATGAGAGAAACAATAGATGTTTTGAATTTATATAAATTGAGTTATTCTTATCTAAGTTTTGAATTTGATTTTACTTTGCAAAATTGTTTTTTCCCTCTTTGATTATGTTTGGATAATCTCTCAGTGCCTCATGTAGCTACTAGCTAACAATTTACATACATTTGATTTACCTATATTTTTACTTTTGGGGCACAGAGAATTGCTGAGAAACTTCAGTCCGATGTTCCAATTGTACTGAAGGTTGCATTTGATAATCTAAAAGCTTCAGATTATAAGACAAGAGATACTTCTATAGGTGACATTTACAAGTATGATAAAGTTGAGCTCTCTGTGTTGCTTTGTGATGATAATTTTATTCAAAAGCTAAATAAAGAATGGCGGGATGTGGATCAGGCTACTGATGTTCTGTCTATGTCCCAACATATTCCTGAGCTAGACCTTCCAATTGTAAGATACTGTTGACCTCTTTCTTGCTGGCCATGTTATCTTCTTGTTTGTTTAATTAGATTTCTCTCATTTTGTAGCTTTCGTTGGGTGATGTAGTTATATCTCTGGAAACAGCTACCAAGCAAGCAAAGGAAAGAAGCCATACACTTATCGATGAAATCCGAGTTCTCATGGTTAAATAGCTAATTACTTCCTGTCACTTCTGGGTTCATTTTCCGTTCATAGCAGATATGTTGTATTCTAAGTTGTTGGCTTGTTTTGCTACTCACTATCACTTTATGATTTTAATTCCCTAGACATAATTCCTTGAGAGAAACTCCGCCCATGATGAATTACCCTGTCATGGCCGGTCCCAAGGCCGAATAAATGAGAAGGGTTGCGTTAGGTTGCCAACCAACGTTAAACTAAGGCAAATGTTCAATGAATTAGACCATTTGACATAGGTTTCCTTTTATTTATTCTTTAGGTATTTTATACTTTTGAAGTGAAATCACTTTACTAGGTGACATGTTGAAACTTCATAAGGTGTTAGACATGATTACATGAAGTCAGGAATGCATTGAACTATCCAGAGTCCAGACATGCACACGTGTATATTTATTCTCCAAAGGAACTTATTCACAAGAAGAACTGGCAGTGGAGGATGTACATTGAATATGAGTAGGATTTTTTTTAAATTCAAGATAGTAGTAAACGGACTCATTTATTTGTCCTGTAGGCTCTAGTGCTAATGTGTTAAGCTCAAAAACATGCATTTTTTAATTCTTGATCACGTGCCTATTACATGATAATATTTCTGCTAGATAAAAGTAATTTTACTTGTGTTTGTTGTGATAGTTTCACTCTTTGGACAGGTTCATGGTTTGCTCCATCTATTAGGCTTTGATCATGAACTGGGCCTTCAGGCTGAAGCTGAAATGGAAAAGGAAGAGGACTTTATCCTCAGAAATCTTGGGTGGAAAGGAAAAGGTTTAATTAAGTGTGCACATGATTCTGGAATTCAAGGAAGTTGCCCAACAAACAGCTCAGATGGTCTGTAGTCCATGTTGCACAAACTACATGTTTATTAGGAGACTAGGATCTAAATTCACTCTTTTGATAAAATTCTATACATATACTATTATATCAAATCAAGTATAGATTTTTGCAGGACATGCCAAAAATATGAAGACAGAGAGCCAATCAGGATTTTGTGAAGCAAAATTGAGTTACATTTTCTGTGATGTTGATGGTGAGATGACTCAGTAGGTCTTTATCTTTTCCATCATTCCAGCTTCAATGTGTTGTTGCTTTCATTAATTTTAACAAATTTTTCTGATGATAGATATTTTTTTTGATGGCAAAAGTCAAGTAGATACATTGATGACAAAAGCTCTGGAAGTTGCTCTCTCTGAAGGAGTAAATATAGCCGTTATTACTAGAAAGGTTAGTTTCTGAACTGGAGCTTCATATCAAAAGCAAGTAATGAAGTTCTGCAGTTTTGAAGCTTAGTTTCATTTGCTATTGTATATTTATCTTAGTCAAAAAAGAAAAAATAGTATTGGACTATTGGGACTATTTGTTGTAATAACTCTAGTGCGACCATGGATTTTGAAGACCTGAGTCTTGCCATGGCGATTAAGGCTGAGTATTCGGTTAAAATCGAACCGAATTAATCGAAACTGAACAAACCGAATTTTTTCGAACTAACCAGACCGACCAAATTTTTCAATAAAAACTGAACAAACCATATCGGTTAATTCGGTCGAAAATCAAATTAACCGATTTTTTCTAATTATGGCTAAAAATTTATCATAAATCACAATAGTGCTTAAACCGAATTTCTTATTGGCACATTTTTTATTTCAGTTTAACCAAATAAGAAATTTTAAAATCGAACCCGATCTGAATTAACTGAATAAATCAATTTTTTAATTAAAAAAACTGAAATTCTGAAATAACCGAACTGAATTTTTAAATTTGATTGGTTCGGTCAATTTGTTTGGTTTAACAAAACTTTTGCTCACCCCTAATGACGATCAAGTTGTTTGTTATTTGTATCTGCAATTTATGTCTGGTACAGTGTTTCAGCCATGATTAGCATTAGGGTTCAAGTATGTGTCTTTGGTATCAAATCCAAGATAAGTTCTTTTTTTATTTGTATTTTCTATTTATGTTTGGGTGCAGCCATGCAGCCAGAGTGCCCCAAAATGGGTCATCCTCATCTCACTAACTGCTATTGTTATTTGTTACTTTGTTTTATTCATTTTGAAGAATTATAGTGGTTGCTTTTACATTCTTTTGCAGACCAGGTCAGCAGTTATAAGAGTTTCAAGAACAATCAATTTGAAAGGGAAAGCTTGCATTATATCTGAAACATCAGCTGGTGTTTTCCTACAGGTCTTTTTTCTGAGAAATTGTTCTTCTAATGAATGGGATATGCTAGTATAAAAAAATTTGAAGTCCCAGTAGATCTCTAACTGAAGATATGAACATGAATCTATACAGACAAACTTTATGGTTAATTCTGTAGGTTCATGCATCTTAAACAACAAAACATGAGATTCAGATGGAAATTGTTAGACCATTTCTTGGTGCACTATGATAAGGATAATGGTTGATTTTGTGTGCTGTGTTCTCTTGTTTTGCCTCAGATTGATCTCTTGATTGGCCAATACTAGTTATGGCAAGAGGAGTAAGACCATTGTGTTGCATTGCCTAATCAATACAAATTTTGTTGGCCCAACAATGGGAATGTTCTGACTGACCATTTTGTCATGGCTACTCTAGTATCTTAGAGAGGCTTGGTATAGCTGCTAAATGCTGCAGCCAACATACAGTTGCATTTTGTAACAAGTGGCTGTGAATTGTAAGCTTAAAGCATCGCCTGGCAATTCCTGCCAAGGTCCAGAAAGACTGGAGACTGTTGCATCTATGTCAATCACAAGAGGCTCAAATGAATCTTCAGTTAAGTTTAAGTTACCTTCATTGAGCATGGATTAACAAAGGCTGGGGGGCTAAGGATTAACATTTCAGTAGATATGCCAGATACAAGGGATACCTACCATTCGAGTGACAACCAAATCAAAACTTGGTTGCTGTAGGTAAAATATACCTCCATTGTTCATGTCTAGCTCAGCACAGTCAATTATGCTCCCTTTCTGCTTGGGCCTGTGGGCCTAATTCTTGAGGCCTGTTACAGGCTCATTAAGGTGTCAGGTTAGGCTTGATATGACCCATTAATTAATGTGCAGTCCTGAGCACAATTCTTGCCGGTTCAGGCGGTGTGTCACTGGTGTCACAATCTATTTGAGATCTCTTATCCGGTCCAATGAATGCACCAATCATCTCACTTGGTCATGAATTATACCAGTGCAGTTGTCCTGTGCCAAGATACAGATTGACACCAATACTATACTGCTCTGATCAAAGATCAAATCAGCACCAAAAATAATACTCTAAACCTTGCTGGACCCATTCAGATTTAATGCAGCTGTAGACAGCCTAGGCATTTACAAAGTCATGATTGCTAAGATTAATTGCAAGGAATTTTGTGCTGAGAGAAGGGAGTGTGAATGCTTGTATTCCAGCAATCTTGATCAGAAAAGGGATCAAATTTAACATCAAGCCATGTTAGCCCCAACCTTTTCAAGGTCGGCCCTTGAACAAATTAGGTATACTCTGTCAAATCTGTATCCAACTCCACATCTGAAGGTCAGTCTTTCTGGGAGCTGATCTAGTTTCTGAGCCATACTAAATTGGTGAGATGGCCTTAAAAATGTTGGCAGAGCTTGCATCATGCTTTGAACTTTGAAGGGGGTTTTGAGTCATTCTGATTAGCATTTTCTATTAAAGCACTATGAATAATCTGAATTCTAAATATTTTAGAAACTTCTAATAATGGAGCTAATCACATCAAACAATTTTAGTTGCCAGTTTGTCACTTCTGGGCTGGTTTGGTTTCAATTTCAGGGCTGAATGTGACATTTGGTACATTCTACTGCAATGATATTATCTAAATGTAGTTCTTGTTTCAATTTTTTTAGCTCTATTTCTTTCACTAAAATCATACATTATACTTTTATTTTATCACATAGTTGCACATTTGCTTCAAAGGCCAAGCTGAGAACCTTTGCTTTCGTTTCCTACTTTTCCTGAATTTTAGGGATCACTTGTATATGGGAGACAAGGTAAAGAGATTTTCAGAGCAAATCTAGATAAGAATCTTTGCAGAGAGGTAATAGTCCCACATCAACTATCATACTATATGTCTTGTTTTGATGTTTTATGTAAGGTGTGTCGTGATATTTCTATGATTGGTTATCTTCATACACTTCGACATGGTTTCTAAGCATCCAATAGCAGTCTTATGCTCTTTCTCTTTGTTTCGGCAGTCTACTAAATCCTTTTTCATACTCTATCTCTCTCTTAGTTTAGGCTGGCTCACTGGTTGGATTTCTTGCTACTTCTGTCAACTGCTTCTGTTTTTCTTCCTTGCAAGTAGCCTACTATCTTTTTCATTATATGATGAGAAGTGTTTCTTCGCACATATACCTGTAGCCAACTTATCCACTCCAACAAATTATGAAGACCCCAATATATGGTACTATGCCAAATGAACTAATTAGGGTAGGCCCTAGATCTGGTACTTATTGGCATTGCTTGTTTGTGCATATGTAATTTTGCATTCTGTTTTGACTTTTTCTATTCAACTGCAGGCTTTTCAGTACTCTTTGCAACACGGACTTCCTCTGGTTGCATTTTGCCAGGATCAGTGTTTAACTTTATTTGATCATCCTTTGGTTGATTCACAGCATACCCTGCATCATGAGCCAAAGGTATAGTCATTAAATGTATATTATTGTTTTTTCTTGATTTGCTAAATGCAATAAACTTGATGTAGAGAATTCATTGCCAGGTTGTGGTTATTCCATCCATTGAGCGCCTTTTAGCAAGTTCCGATCTACAGGTGTGTGACATGCTATGATTAGTATAAAATAAAGCAAAAAAAAAAAACAAGCACACTTTGTTTGTTTTGTGGAAAACAACTTATATAGAATATTTTTCAAGGAAATTTTACAAGGGAAATATTTTTCCATGTTTATGTTTTTTGTTTTTATCTTCCATGTTTGGTGTTACATGATCTTGTGTCAATTGTGGGGTGGGTTTCATCTTTACTACCAGCATCATCTCCTTGACATCATGCCAACTTCTCACCTTGTCTAGTGTGTTG
This sequence comes from Zingiber officinale, assembly GCF_018446385.1. Taxonomy (NCBI): domain Eukaryota; kingdom Viridiplantae; phylum Streptophyta; class Magnoliopsida; order Zingiberales; family Zingiberaceae; genus Zingiber; species Zingiber officinale. The sequence goes on from NC_055997.1 coordinate 112,195,259, forward strand.
TCTCTTAGTCTGCTCAATTGGCCTTCTCCTTTGTTTCCTTTTCTTCTAATGGGGATAACAGAGAGGTTCATCATTTGAAATTTCATACCACGCTAGATGACACATTCAAAATTTATGGCTCTAATAAATTACCAAAACTCAATACTATTCAACACACGATGCCTTGTGTCTTTGTGTCAATCAGTCGATAGATATCTAGTCATGCCAACACTTAAGATCTCTTGCCATACTACAATATAAACTTACACTAAGATAATGTCTTTTATAAGTTTTGTCTATATAAAATAATGTCAAATCATTGTAGATGCAGCATAAAATCTGAACTTGAAAATATATAGTTGTCTTATCTTCTTCCCTTTTTTCTTCATCTTCTTCCTCAATCCGCCTCTAATTTGCCAATGACAACATACATTGGAACGTTGACAAAATACCAAATTAGCATCGTCAACTCAAAGACGGAATCTCTAGCATCACTTGAAATTTTAAAGCTTGGCGAGTGAGGTTCATGGAGGGGATTGGAGGGAAAATGTTGGGTTTGCGGCAGGGCATCAAAGGATGCAAAGGGAGGTTGTGATGCTTATAGAGAGGAAAGGACAACACTGGGTTCCATGAGGGGATGCAGGCATGAGGAGATGATAATCAGGTTCACTAAAGGTACTAGAGGGATGGAGCTATGCTCAGTGTGTACGCTGAAACAAAGTTGGTGACCCCAAAGGTTGGTATGGGAAATGGGAAGTCTATCTCAAATAATGTGTGGGAATGACAGACTTTCACTCAAACATACTTTTATTTTGAGTGAAATACACAGACCATGCATTTAAGCAAGTCCGTGATCCCATAACCCAACTTTCTATGATGTCTGTCATTTGTATATGCAATACACTATTGAAGCTATTATGTTTATGTAGACAACATTAAGGGACAACTTTTTCTTCTTGCTTTTAATTTGTAATGTCTTTTTTTTTCCTTTTTTTTTTTATTTCAATTCCTTTCTCTACCTTAAATTACTTCAGCAAGTGTGCACTGATAAACTATTTAAATCTTCACAATAATTTTGGATGTGCAGAAATTGGTTTTCCTTGGAACTGCTGAAGAGATTTCCGCTCTAAGACCATATTGGACAGAAGCAACAAGAGGGCTTGCAGATGTTGTTCCGTCGCAGACATGTATGCTTGAAATTATTCCGTCTGGAGTTTCAAAAGATAGCGGCGTAAAGATGCTACTGGATCACCTTGGAATTGCTACAGATGAGGTATGTAATAGTTGCAAGCATGGAAGACATTCAAATTGTTTAACAGTAGTTATAAAAAATTGAACATGAAACTGGCAGAGTTCCAGGTCATCAGTTTGTTCCATAGTTAATCTGGTGGTTCAATCACTTGAATTGCAAATATTTCCCGGACATCAACTCGGACAAGTTAATTGGTTAGACCGACCCAAATCATTTGGTTTAGTTGCATATCTATCACATCCATTTAAAATAAAATTTTACTTTAAATTAATTATGAAACATCAAAATTACACATAGACCAATGGAAAAAATTAATTATGGCAAATGAGGAATAAGTATCAATATAAAAGCTTGTAAGATTCTTGTGATGCATTATCATTTAGATAGATTAAAATATAAAAAATAATTATTTTCCTACCTTGAACTTTAATTATGTAGGACTGTGAATGGACATATTCTAAGTTATTAAAAAATTGATCTAATTTTTTTGCCAGTCCGACTTGACAAAAACTAACCCAAGCTGGACAAGTATCAAATCTGATTCTTTTTTTCCCAGTCTGACAGGTGGTTCCGTTAGGTTTTAGAACTGTGTTTAACAAAATTGCTTGGTGCTTTAGTCATCTTTGTTACTGCAATCAGCATCTTGTTGTTTAAGTCCTAACTATATGGGGTCAGCTAATATGGACTGTATCCTTCATCAAGTTGTATGTAAGATCATGTCGACAATAATATTCAAATCGATCTTATTGTTTTTGACTATGTCTATGAAAATTGCTTTGGTTTCATAAAATTCAGTCTCATTAGTTGCCCATTAAATGATTATTGAGTCCATGTTATCGCTTTGTTGACCTTTTCATGATTAAAATGATCTTTGAACCATTACATTGCATTTTGACGATGAAAAATGAGACAGAGATGCAGAATACTGTTTAACAAACTTCTAACGTTTTTCATCAGATAAATCCTATCTTTTCGTGTTGCATTAACAATACTGCTTGTGTTTTGTAAAAATCAATATGCCTTTAGTTGCCCATTTCACTTTTAGGATTTTTACATGATTAAAATGATCTTTCAACAGATTCTGCCACATTTTGACAATGAAAATAAGATGACGATGATGCAGAATGCATCAGCGTCGTCATCGAACATGGTAATGCCAGATGAAAGCTAGAACACTGACGATTACTGGTGATACATATGTATGTTCTTGGCGCGACAAAGAAGTCTGGCTATCCTCTATTAAATGGAAGTGAGTAATTCTTTGAATGCATCCAATGAAGACAAGGTTTGGTTAGATGGAGCCAGTGTATAGGATTGGTAATGCGGGGATATGTGGATCTAAGATATCTTAGTTCAACTAATGAAACCGCAATCATGTAGTTTCTATTGTTGAGAAAAAGATCTACTTGAGTGTCACTCAGAGACACGAGTAATGCTTCGAATGTGCTCGATGAAGATTTGCTTTCGAACAGCTGAATAGGGCAAGTAATGTGATGATAGCTGAACCTAAGATCTATGTAGAACTGATTTGTTTGGCATATTACTGCTTTCTGTATGTTTGTACTTGGACATTGTATCATGTGGACAAATTCCTTGTGTTGTAGAGGATATGTGCTCGTTGAGAATTGAGAATTGATCCTTTATCTTATTGTAGCAAAGCTATTATCCTTTAGCCAACTGGGTATATCTGTTGGAAAGTTTGAAACTTCAAACTAGCCTGAACAAGTATGTGTTATTAATCAAATCAATTTAACTTCCAGATGAAATTAAAATCAGATCATTTGCAATTTGATCCAATTCACATTGAACTTGCGTTCATACATTTTATAAACTTGATTTTCGTATAAAAGTTTTACTAAAAATAATTTGAGATTTAATTTTATCAAATTGTAAATCTTCAATTAATTCTGTGGTATCTTGATTCTTGAGTTATTCAAACAAATTTAATTACAAGTTCAAATTTTACTCCGTGAAAGAACATTCTGATTTTTTTTTTTAATTACATCAAAAAGTTGCTGTTTTTTCCATAAAAAAAAAACAATTTAAACGGAATAATAGAACCCTATTTGCTTAATCCAACTATATATAAATCCAAGAAAACTCTTTACATTATTATCATTTAAAAAACTAAAAAATTGTCCTCGAGCTTAACGATGTACACCTTTCTCTTACAATAAACACGTATACTTGATTTGCCTTTGGCAGCAGCGTTAACAAGGCCTGGTTCTTCACCAAAATTCTCATATATATACTAATATATACTATTACAACATTGATGTCATCGTACATGTCAGCGACGAGCCGAGCATTAGCAGAGCAGCAAATAAATACTTCTACTTGTTCAAAGTCTTTAAGACGGACGGTTATAGGAGTTGAGGTCGGCATGCGTATCTTTGTATCTTTGGAGAAGATACGCCGAACATGTCACTGCAGGGAACCTGAACCAGAAAACGATTGCAAATAAGAAATCAATGAATCTATTTCATCTTCGGCGAAAGAACAGGTTATAATTTAGTCGAGATGCCAATTGAACTTCCACATTTCACCATCAGATAGATACCAAGTCTTTAATCTTTTATTCAGTTTCACATAGTGATTTATAGCAAAGGTTGTGGATTTCTGCCAAAAACAGATCCATGGTTCGATCACACAATTGGCTGTTCAAATGGCTCGAACTGTGAAATGGATTCAACTGGACCCTTAAAATTTATCACCTTTTGCCAGTTGAAACACAACTGTGGTAGATTTAAAATCCACGATCTTTTGGGCTAATCAGTTCTCAAACCGCTGGCAACTTGTAAAACTAGTGTAGAACTTACTTGGGCGGGTTTGTTTCAGATTTGCACGTCGGCAAGCATTCCACAAGACACTCGTGGCTTGGCTCCACAAAGTAAGCAATCTGTTACAGTAGATACAATACAACAAAAGAACGGACAGAATGAGAAAAATATAGAAATTATTATCAGGAATCTATGTTTATGCAATAGTTCATTGATCTGTAGTTAATTCAAGGATAGGTGTTCCATTTCTGTAGTAGGGTCATTCAAAAACAGATAGAAAGAATATTATATGATGAACTCAAGAAGGTGATCTGAAACAAAAAAAAAGTAGTTCTAATATTAACAGAAAAGACATCAAATTTTACCGAATAGCGCTCTCTTCCATCCAGGATTACTCGGTGCAACGTTGACCTACACATCCAAAGGAAAGAATGTCAATATTCACTGGCAAGCAGATGGCTATCCAGGTTCTTCAAATGCGAAAATGGGAACTGGTGCTTAAAGAAATAAGGGAACTTAGCAATTTCTGCAAACATATCACTTGCCTTGTGAATTAGAGAATGAGTTAAAACTTAATAATCATGTTTTTAATGTAAACAATTACTGCTATTATATCATTCCTTGTGATGGTTTATTGATTTCAGGATTTCGTTAGTGTTTGAATGAAGAAAATTTTCATATATTAGCCCATATAAACTGGGTGAATCTGATCAACTTGAAAAAAACTAAATGAATATTTGCCGCCGTCACAGATTAAATAATTAACTAAATGGCCATTAAAGATATATATATATATATATATATATATATAAATATCAATCTTCATGTGAATATTTATTACCTGAAAATGCCATTACTCCAGCGCTCCAGCATGTCACCAAGATTGACTATGAAAGCCCTGGTGCAAACCAAGAATAAAACACAAGATATAGGTAAGTTTTAAAGGAGCGAACAAAATGTTAAACAAACTTTTTACGTTATCCAAAAGAAAATACACACATTAGTCAATAGCTGAGCTGATATTGATATGAGTTTGACTGAGTTGGTCAGAAACATTTCTGTATCACTAAGGAATGTATAAAAAACAGAATGTTAAAACTTAAAAGACTAACCCACTGAGTGGTTCCACATATTCCCACACTTGAGGTCTTGCATCTTTATCCTTGCATATCTGTGCCAACAAAATACACCTAGTTCAATCAAATAAATTAAACAAATGATTCATGAGAAGATTGTACTCCCATATTGATTAACAGTGTCGTACTCAGAATTTACCTGTAGCCCGATTACATCATCCGTCGCCAATAGAGTAAGTAATCCATAATCAGAATGTGCTCCAGCTCCAAATATTCCTTTTTCAGGATTTGTAATTTTGCCTGATAATTAGAAATCATAATGGTATCTCTGCATTATGAACTCTACAACATAAGACTCTTAAGACATGACCTATAGCTTGTTTTGCACCTTCATAGTGTAGAAGCCGCAAAGTTGCGATAGGTTCCCCAAGCATTACTGGACTATCAAAGAAATCGGCATCTAAGTCAAGTGCTCGAGCTATGATTCTAGCAACTGCTTGTGCAACCCTCCTGACAGTGAACAAATAGATTAGATAAAGTCTGAGATTCTACTTGCACAACTAAGACTCCAGTGTTCAAATGTGAAGAATCATTACCAAGTCTAGCTACATAGCAGCAAAAGTTATAGACAATTGATCTACAGAATGATAAATAAATGCAATGAAATCTTTGAATGGAAGCACAATTCTATCAGTTTCCATAGCAATTTCACATGACAAAAGGGTAAGATAGTAACATCATTGAAATCAAGCTATAGGTTTTAGCCTTTTAAAAAGTAAACATGAGCTTCCAGCTAAAATTCTCTGGTTATAGAATGTAGTTGTGAAACTAAAGGCTAAATCCATACATCGACCTGAAATTCGAAATCCATGCAATGAAATCAGGTACCAAGGTTTAAAAACTTATGAGACAACATCAGTACTAAGCACACATCAGCTGATTGGATCAAATGCAAACCAATAACCAGTTAGAAAGCTAATGAACCAGACTCATATGGAATTTATTGCTTTCCTCCAGTGGACTTTTAGAGGCAAGCAGAGATGAAACACATTCAAACAGCTAAGTTTATACATAGTTGCTTTATCACAACTCCTTAATTAAAAGATATTCAATAAAAGGTTGTATTAAGAGCAGAGAAATATGATATTATCAATATGTTGAATTGCAGATAAAGTACTCACAGTGCCTCCTTATGATAGATCTCCATTGTTTCTCTCCATCCAGGTAATAAATCTTCAGAAGGAAAAGCAAAAAAATCAGAATGCTAAACTACTAATGCGGTTCCTATTAAAACTTTAAGCACTAAAGAGAATTTGAACAAAGAAACAATATACACTTCCATGAACTGGCTAAAAGGCAAGAGATAAAAGTGCTCGAAAATTTACCTGCAGGCGGCCACAAATTAGGTCCATAAAATGGTTTTTCTGCTTGTGGGTCATCTTCAGATACTTCAACACCAATATAATATCCTTCTTTATAATCACCTGAAAAAAAGATGCATATTAAGTGTTGCCTGAAGATGAAAAAGAGACACTTACAGAAATTACAATTTCCTGACGCAAAACAGTTTTCAGATCATCAAGACAGTTATAGCCATACAAATTTGATCATTTGTTGTTAGGCTCCTGAAAGCCCAATCCAACCGTCGATACCAAATCACTTAGGTGTGGACCTTTTCAAACACTAAACCATGAAGACAATACCAATATTGGAGGTTGCTCATTCACTTTCCTGATTTTCATAGTCTATTACAAGCTGAGACTAGTTCTTGTATCACTTGGTAGAGCGATTCAAAGGAAGCCAAGTGATACACATATATTCCACCTATGCTGATTTAGACTCCAGAAAAACAATGGTTTGTCTTGCTTGTATTGGTCAACAATTAGCAAGATTTTAATCCATGCATATGAGCAACTTTAAAGTAGATTTGTGAATCTCATATTCGCAAGAGCCTCATCCACTTCAACTTCCTAACTAAATAATTTTGCAATTCTAATGCCTTCAGAAATATGAGATATCAAATGGTCGTTTACATGCTTCAATGTTCCAAAACAGATTTTTTTTTACTGGTAATAACTAATTGCAAGAAAAATTAATTCAATTTAGAAGAAGAAAAAGAACTAGTCATAATGAACATGTAATATTTCTACTGTAGGAGATCGACGAAGAAAGGTAGCTGCCATGACATAGATGAAAAGGATTTGTAGAGTAGATCTCTTATAGTTTAACATGAGGTCTTTATGGTATTTCAATGGAAGATAGAATCAACCAATATTATATTAGCTACTAGAAGTAACTCCTATATATCTCCGGCAACTATTAAGCTTCTAGGAAATTTCTTACGTTAGTCACAAGATCACACCAGTTGCTATTCAGGATTTTTTTTCTGATCTCTCTATGAGATAATCATACATTTGAATTCACAATCAAGGATGTACATGTTTACTCCATAAATATGTTTATTCTACCAGCATTAGATGAGATATACAATGCTAGGCTCCTGAAAGCCCAATCCAACCGTCGATACCAAATCACTTAGGTGTGGACCTTTTCAAACACTAAACCATGAAGACAATACCAATATTGGAGGTTGCTCATTCACTTTCCTGATTTTCATAGTCTATTACAAGCTGAGACTAGTTCTTGTATCACTTGGTAGAGCGATTCAAAGGAAGCCAAGTGATACACATATATTCCACCTATGCTGATTTAGACTCCAGAAAAACAATGGTTTGTCTTGCTTGTATTGGTCAACAATTAGCAAGATTTTAATCCATGCATATGAGCAACTTTAAAGTAGATTTGTGAATCTCATATTCGCAAGAGCCTCATCCACTTCAACTTCCTAACTAAATAATTTTGCAATTCTAATGCCTTCAGAAATATGAGATATCAAATGGTCGTTTACATGCTTCAATGTTCCAAAACAGATTTTTTTTTACTGGTAATAACTAATTGCAAGAAAAATTAATTCAATTTAGAAGAAGAAAAAGAACTAGTCATAATGAACATGTAATATTTCTACTGTAGGAGATCGACGAAGAAAGGTAGCTGCCATGACATAGATGAAAAGGATTTGTAGAGTAGATCTCTTATAGTTTAACATGAGGTCTTTATGGTATTTCAATGGAAGATAGAATCAACCAATATTATATTAGCTACTAGAAGTAACTCCTATATATCTCCGGCAACTATTAAGCTTCTAGGAAATTTCTTACGTTAGTCACAAGATCACACCAGTTGCTATTCAGGATTTTTTTTCTGATCTCTCTATGAGATAATCATACATTTGAATTCACAATCAAGGATGTACATGTTTACTCCATAAATATGTTTATTCTACCAGCATTAGATGAGATATACAATGCTAGCTCTAACAAGTTGAAAATGCACATTACGGAAGCTGAGCATGTTATCTCCAACAACCAAATAACTTATTAGAGTTTTGCCCCTGGCATGAGGCAACCCAGTGTACGAAGCTCTCGCCATGCGGGGTCCCAGGGAAGGATTCATTGTACGCAGTCTTACTCTGCTTTTTGCAAGAGACTATTTCCAAGATTCGAACCTATGACCTTTTGATCATATGGTAACAACTTTACCATTGCGCCAAGGCTCCCCTTCAGTTTTGCCCCTGGCATCAAATTATTTATTCTAGCCATTGAAACAATCACTTCATGAAACTATTGAAATCATACAAGATGCTTGCCAATCTTACACAACTAAAATAAATGGAATGGAGAACATAATTAAAAGCTCAGAACAGTCAACTGGTCGGAAATTGACAAAGAAATACACAACTAGACATCACAAGTCCAGTTGCTCAAGTGTCATTATAATCAAAACCAGGGCTAGGCAATGTTAACTTTCTCAATAAATATGCAAGCAAGCTGCAAAATAATAGAGACAGCAAAAGATGAAGAACAATAAAACAATCAGTGAGTTAAATACCAACCACTTATTTGATTGTCTGGATCCAAGGTCTCATCTAGAGTAGGTGTATAGCCTCGACTCTTTTTGTTTCGCAGCAGTTTCATTTTCTCATCTAAAGGTAGATCAAAAAAAAATTTACTCTGAGCAAAAACTTCTTCCATGAGCTTTTTGTCAATTCCATGATCTACCACATAAAAGAATCCGGAATCTAGGCATGCCTGGTGTTCACAAAATGGAAGTTCAATTAAAAAGGAGAAAGTAATAGAAAACAAAAGGAGACCATGTTGTTTATATTATATGTCTCTCACTGAAAACAATAATAATAACAGTAATAAAATAACAATAATATGGTTGAGTGTATCCGCAAACAAATTGTCAGACATTGCTGCAAATAAAAACTAAAAAAAAATTGATCACTATCCGAATTATGGCAATCAGAAATTCTTCTAATAAAAATTCATTGTAAGGGTGAATCAAGTTCCCCATTTAAAAGAATTGAGGTCCTACCTAACTCAGTGTCATTGTAAATTTACTTGAAATTTCCAAAGATCCTATAAAAGAGAGTTCCACCTTAACAATTAATAGAGAAACTGTTAGACGTCCTATTTTTGGGATAGAAGTTTGACCATCCAACACAAACGATGGTATCTTCACGTGAGCGTATCCAACGTTGGAAATGATACCCAGTTTAATTTTGCCACTTTTGTGGGCTCCCGTAAGAGTTCCCTCATCATACTTCACAAAACGATTAGAAAAACATAATTCGACAAGACTCATAGCAATCCTTCAGAAAAATAATATTCAAAGGATAAAAAAAGAACAAACACTCAATATCAAAAATCCTAAACTATGGAGCAGTGAATCGATTCCGGATCGAGTGAAACTAGATTCCGGATCTAGAACCGTATGATCGGTTAAACCAGCGCATCAAACGGAAAGACCGACGACGAACGAAGCTACGAGGGGAAAAGGGAAGGGATCCCGAGAGGTACCTGCTTGAGAAGCGAAACGGATTTGTCGATGTCGGGCTCCGAGAGACTGATGCGATTGAGGGAAGTGATCTTCGCCGCCGAGGCATCGGTGGCCGCCTCCGGCGATCTTTTCGCCATCCTTCGCGAGATTTCTGAACTCTCTCGGCGCTTGCGTCGACGCTTTCTATGAGGATCAAAGGGCTTATGCTCCTTCACTTTATGCTCCTTCTAATTTCGAAGAAAAACTAAAAATAATTGTTTTTCATTTTTTGTTTAAAAAATAGAAAAAAATAATATTTCAATTTTTTTAATACATTTCCTTTTTCAGAAATAAGACTTTAATTTGGTAATGATTCAAAAAAAGTTCCAAGTTTTAATTTCATAATCGACACCAAATTTGAAAAATATTTTTATTAAATATATTTTTATATATCTTTTTTAAAAAAATACATTTTCAAAAAGACATGGACCAAATCATGATGAACCATGGTCAAAGTCAATGATTGTGTATAATAAAACAAATTAAAAATGACAAATAATTAGGAAGGCCCACTTTAAATTGTGTATCTAACTTTAAAAAAAAACTAAATCATGTATTCTCTATATTTATTTTGCCTTTTCATTTATACTAAGATAGTAGTCTAGTAGTCTATTGGTATAAATTTTTTTAAAATAAATAGATTTTTTTAAAAAATATATATTTATATTTAAAAAACACTATTCTATTAGGTAAACTAAACAAATATATAACATCAAAACCTCATAATTATATTAAATAGTTTAATCCCTTTTCGTCCTACGGCTCCGTTCTGCCTCTGCGGAGATCGATCATCCCCTCGTAAGGGGACGCAGCTCCGCTGATAAACCTGGGTTGTTGGCAGTGGTTGATGAGAGGACTGGGAAGAGACCACAGAATTAAAGAAGGTGCACGATTAATCCGTTTCTTAATTTTGTTTAAATTTACCTCCTTAAAAATATGTTGAGATAGTACCAAAGTATTTTTATCTTTATTTCTCTTTTTAAGTAAATTTATGTTTTAGATGAGTATTTTTTGTGAGATATTATGGTTAGTATCATAAAAGAAAAGTCTATTGGTTCAAATATTTGATCAGAGTATTTACTTGGAAGATTGATAGATCACTTTTGGCAAAATGACAGGCGGTCTCTAGCTCTATGACCCTGGTTATCTTAACACTGCTCCACTATGTTCTTCCATATGTTATATCGATGGAGATGAAGGAATCCTTCGTTATATAAGTTACCCAACAGAGGAGATGCCTGAAAACAAAACATTCCTTGATGATCCCGATACAAAGTTTATGAGACCAGAACAGGTTATTGACAAACACTCGATCTGTTAATGCTGCCGTGCCACTTTCGACTCTTAGACTGTGTAGATGTTACATGGACGTACGGAAGAAATCACATGACAAATCTTTTGCAGCGTTTTTTACTCGTGTTTTTGTGGGGCAATCCTAGAATTTGTTATGTTCTGATGCAGAAAGAGATATTAGTATATTACTAAAAGATAAGACTTTCTGTAGAACTTGATGACGTTGGTGGTTTGCACTGCTACCTCAAAAAAATCCTTTTATTGATAACCATTGAAGCACTTTATGCTCTCGAACAGGCGTTCTCGTTGTTGGTTGCTACTCGGAAAACCTAGAGATTTCACTGTACAAAAATTTTGTACAAAGGTCTGAACCTTTTCCTAGCTACCATGTGTTCTTTTAAATTAAATTTTGGATCGCCTGCGGAACTTAACACGTTTGATCCAAAACTTAATCTATTTGTTCTTTTAGGTTTTAACTTGGATCTCCTGCGGAACTTAACACGTTCGACCCAAGTCTCCTTAAGTTATTAATTCCATTAAATACTAATTTCCATAAAAGGTTCCCAGTACTGACGTGGCGAGGCACATGGCCTTCTTGGATATGGGAGCAACCACCACCGACTAGACAAAACCTTTAATAGAAAGCTAATATTTAATTTCCTAAAATAACTTTAGGTTAACCAAAGAGAACAATCAAATCACAAGGAAAAGAAAGAAAACAAAAGAACACAACATCGAAAAACATATTCGAAATACTAGAACGTAAGCCTCTTGTATTTGATATTATTTCCATAAATAACTAGCATGATGCGGAAATAAAAATTACTAGTTATACCTTGTAGAAAAACCTCTTAATCTTCTACCGTATTCCTCTTCTAACCTCGGACGTTGTGTGGGCAACGATCTTCCGAGACGAGAAACCACCAATCACCTTCTTCTCCTCCTAGCTAGGTTCGGCCAACAAAGAGGAAGCTTCACCAAGGAAGAAAATCAAAATACTAACCAAGCTCCAAGAGATGCTAGCTTTCTCTCCTTCTTCTTCTTCTTCTCCGAGTAGTATCCGGCCACCACAAGAGCTCCAATGGAAGAGTAGGGTTTGGCCACCACAAGAGGAAGAGAGGGAGAGGTTGGCCGGCCACACCAAGGAACAAAAGAGGGAGAGAAATATTAGATGTTGTATCTCATGAAGGCACCCTCACCCCTTCTTTTATATTCCTTGGCCTAGGCAAATTAGGAAATTTAATTACAATAAAATTTCCTCAATTTCCTTGACATGATTTAATTTAGAAAAATAAAATAAATTTTCCAAATCAATCTTCAATGGCCGGCCACATCATTGGAGAACAAATTGGACAAGTTTTAATCAACAATTAAAACTTCCTAATTTGTTTCCGGAAATTTTAAAAAATAAAATTTCTCTTTAAAATCTCTTCATGGTTGATAAAAGGAAATTTCTATAATTTTAATTTTATCAACATGTGAATAATTTTTAAAGAGAAAATAAAACACCTCTCCAATCTACAAATAAGGAAAGATATCTAATCTCTTTCTTTAATCTTTTATAGATCTTTTACAAGAGAGATATTTTAATTCTAATTCTCTTTAAATTATATCTTCCACATTATAATAAAAATTAAAATTAAATTTCTTTTTTAATTTATTTTGGCCGGCCCCCACTAGCTTGGGTTCAAGCTAGGGTCGGCCACCCAATAATATACCTAGGCCGGCCCTAGCTTGGTTCCCAAGCAAGCTTGGCCGACCCCTATTGGGTGGGTATAGAAGGTGGGTATAGGTGGGTATAGAACTCTATAAATAAGAGGCTACGATAGGGACCGAGAGGAGGAATTGGTTTTGGTCTCCCGATAAAATTAAGCATCCCGTGTTCGCCCCGAACACACAACTTAATTTTATCAATGATAATTCATTCCACTAGAGAACTATCATTGAACTACCGCACCAATCCCAAATTACATTTTTTGGGCTCCTTCTTATTATGAGTGTGTTAGTCTCCCTGTGTTTAAGATATCGAATGTCCACTAATTAAGTGAGTTACTGACAACTCATTTAATTAATATCTAAGTCCAAGAGTAGTACCACTCAACCTTATTGTCATGTCGGACTAAGTCCACCTGCAGGGTTTAACATGACAATCTTTATGAGCTCCTCTTGAGGACATTATCAACCTAGTATCTCTAGGACACAGTTTCCTTCTATAATCAACAACACACACTATAAGTGATACCATTTCCCAACTTATCGGGTTTATTAATTCAATGAACTAAATCTCACCCATTGATAAATTAAAGAAATAAATATCAAATATATGTGCTTGTTATTATATTAGGATTAAGAGCACACACTTCCATAATACCCGAGGTCTTTTGTTCCTTTATAAAGTCAGTATAAAAGAAACGACCTCAAATGGTCCTACTCAATACACTCTGGGTGTACTAGTGTAATTATATAGTCAAGATAAACTAATACTTAATTACACTACGACCTTCTAATGGTTTATTCCTTTTCCATTTTGGTCGTGAGCTACTGTTTATAATTTATAAGGTACTGATAACATCATCTTCTGTATGTGACACCACATACTATGTTATCTACAATATAAATTAAATGAACAACTACAAACAAATGTAGACAATTAGACCAAATGTGATTCTTTATTCATAATAAATGTTTACAAAGCTTAGGCTTTCAGTATACATTCCAACAATCTCCCACTTATACTATGACGTCAGTAATCTTCTACACACATCCGATTATTCCTCCGGACATAGAAGCGCCTCGGAGGACCTTAGTGAAAGGATGCAGGTTATCCGCTGATGCAATCTTGGCGATGACAACTTCTCCTCGCTTCACAATATCTCGTATCAGGTGGTACTTGCGCTCTATATGTTTACTTGCCTTATGAGCACGTGGTTCCTTCGAGTTTGCAACTGCACCACTATTATCACAATAAATTGTGGTGATTTTGGGCAAACCAGGAATCACATCTAAGTCCATTAGAAAGTTCCTGAGCCATACTGCTTCTTTAGCTGCCTCAGAGGCTGCTACATATTCAGCTTCCATGGTTGAGTCCGAAACGCATTTCTGCTTAACACTCCTCCATGAAATGACTCCACCTCCTAAAGTAAACACATAGCCTGATGTAGACTTACTGTTATCCCTATCTGATTGGAAATCTGAATCCGTGTAACCCACAGGGAGCAGATCGTCTGCTTGGTAAACTAGCATATAATCTCTAGTCCTTCTCAGGTACTTCAATATATGCTTTACCGCAGTCCAATGTCCTTGTCCAGGGTTACTCTGATATCTGCTGACCATGCCCACGGCAAAACAGATATCAGGTCTCGTACATAGCATTGCATACATTAAGCTTCCTACAGCATAAGGAACTGCTTTCATGTCCTCTATCTCTTTTGATGTCTTTGGAGACATCTCTTTAGATAGAGCTACTCCATGTCTAAAAGGTAAGAAACCTTTCTTGGAATCCTGCATGCTAAAACGAGCAAGGATTGTATCTATATATGAAGCTTGGGATAGACACAACATTCTTTTCTTACGATGCCTGATAACTTTGATCCCATGAATGTGTGCACATTCTCCTAAGTCCTTCATATCAAATTGTTTGGACAACCATACCCTTACGTCTGATAATACCTTGACATTGTTACCAATTAACAAAATATCATCTACGTATAGTACAAGAAAAACCACCACATTTCCGTTACACTTCTTGTATACACAAGACTCATCCGGACACTGAATAAATCTATATGATTGGATTACTTCATTAAACCGGATGTTCCAAGACCTTGAAGCTTGCTTCAGTCCATAAATGGACCGATTGAGCTTGCACACTAGATGCTCTTTGCCTTTTTCAATGAACCCTTCTGGTTGCTTCATATGGATGTTCTCTTCAAGACTTCCATTAAGGAAAGCTGTCTTGACATCCATTTGCCAAATCTCATAATCCATATGAGCAGCAATGGATAAGAGTATCCGGATAGACTTAAGCATGGCTACCGGTGAAAAGGTCTCCTCATAATCGATTCCCTCTTTCTGAGTGTACCCTTTCGCAACAAGCCTAGCTTTGAAGGTTTCTACCTTCCCGTCTGTCCCTCTTTTCCTTTTGTAGATCCACTTGCATCCAACGGCTTTTACACCATCAGGTGGTTCTACAAGCTCCCAGACCTTATTAGAGTACATAGACTCTATTTCAGAATTCATCGCCTTTTGCCAAGATGCTGCATCTGTATCTTGGAGTGCTTCGTCATATGTCCGGGGATCAGGTTCATGTTTACCTGGGATCAAATCCGAAGACTCTCCCAAAAACATGAATCTTTCAGGTTGCCTTACAACCCTCCCACTACGACGAGGCACTGTCTGTGGTTGTGTATCATGTGTGACACGTGTTGCAGTCTCTTGTGGTACTTCATCTTGTACTGTTGGTACTGAAGTAGACGTGTCCTCTCTAAGTTCTTCTAAAACAACTTTGCTACTGGGCTTGTGATCCATTATATAGTCTTCTTCTAAAAACTGGGCATTGGTGCTAACAATGACCTTCTGGTCTTTAGGACTATAAAATAAACCACCTTTCGTTCCTTTGGGATATCCTACAAACACGCGAACTTCTGTACGGGATTCTAACTTATCAGCATCTGGTTTCAGCACATGTGCTGGACTACCCCAAATCCGAATATGTCTTAGACTGGGCTTTCACCCATTCCACAATTCTATGGGAGTAGAAGAAACTGATTTAGAAGGTACTAAGTTCAGAACGTATTCTGTCGTTTCCAGAGCATATCCCCAAAACGAATTTGGTAATTTTGAATAACTCATCATTGATCTAACCATCTCCATAAGAGTCCTATTCCTTCGTTCTGCTACACCATTCTGTTGGGGTGTTCCAGGTGCAGACAATTGGGATTGAATCCCGGCCTCTGATAAGTAATTCCTAAACTCTCCTAAGAGGTATTCGCCACCACGATCTGACCGTAGTGTCTTGATACTTTTACCTAGTCGTTTCTCCACATCATCCTTGTATTCTTTGAACTTGTCAAAGCACTCGGACTTGCGGCGCATTAGGTAAATGTATCCATATCTTGAATAATCGTCTATGAAAGAGACAAAATATTCAAAACCTCCTCTTGCCTGGACAGACATAGGACCACACAAATCAGAGTGAACCAATTCTAACACTTCTTTGGCTCAATACCCCTTGGCCTTGAATGGCCTCTTGGTCATTTTACCTTCCAAGCAAGATTCACAAGTTGAAAAATTTTCCAACTCAAATGAACTCAAAAGTCCATCGGCTATAAGCCTCTGAATCCTACTTAAGTTAATATAACCAAGCCTTAGATGCCAAAGATATGCTTGGTTCATTTCCGAAGGTTCTTTTCTCTTATTAGAGTTAGAAGATGAGTTATAAATTTCCATGTTTTGCTTTGTGGAAGAAATTGGATTTAAAGTATACAAATTGTC
Organism: Zingiber officinale; assembly: GCF_018446385.1. NCBI lineage: Eukaryota > Viridiplantae > Streptophyta > Magnoliopsida > Zingiberales > Zingiberaceae > Zingiber > Zingiber officinale. The sequence goes on from NC_055997.1 coordinate 112,212,073, forward strand.
AACTAATGCACCAGAACAGATAATCACTTTATTTCTTTTAATAACTACATCGTTACTGAAAGAAACTGAATATCCATCTATAAACAGTTTAGAAACTGAAATTAAATTCTTTCTAAAACTGGGTACATAAAGACAATTTCTTAAACCCAAATTTCTATTTCTACTAAAAAACAAGTAGACGTCTCCCACTGCAACAGCTGCCACCTTAGTAGCATTGCCCATGTAGACGGTAATCTCCCCTTCAGATAGTCGTCGGGTTTCCTGGAACCCCTGCAAGGAATTGCAGACATGATCAGTGGCTCCCGTATCTACACACCAGGTGCTGGTAGATAACACCGCTAAACATGTTTCAACAACGAGCATGAGATATACCTTTGTTTTGGTTCCTACGAGGACGATCCGCCTTCCAATGTCCCTGACGCTTGCGGATGAAGCACTTGCCCTTCGGCTTCACTGCAGCTTTAAATCCCGTACTCGAGATTTATTCACTTTCTTTCTTGAGCCGACTTGTTTCTTCTTCTTCTTTCCTTTCGGTTTAGAAGTAGAACCATTTTCAAAGTGAATTTGAGAATTGTGACGAAATAATCCTTCTGTTCTGTCAGTAGTTTCCCTAATGAATAAATCCTTTTATTCATATTATAGTTCAGTGAACTGTCAAAACTTCTAGGTAGCGTTTGGAGGATCATATCGATCCGGGTTTCCCATCAATTTCTCCTCCAAGGATCATATCTCGTTCGGATAAGCCATCATCTTTAGGATATGATCCCTTACAGAGTACCCTCTTGCATGGTGGTGTCATTATCTTTCTCATAGCTTCTTGTCTAGAAGCCCTATCACGATGAACAAAGAGCTCCTTGAGATTGTTCATAATATCATAAGTTGTTGGTAAATCTTGATGTTGCAATACATTTGACATTGAAGCCAAAATGTAACACCGCGCCATCTCATCGCCTTTACCCATCTCTTATGATATTCAATCTCCTCTTGGGTAGATTCACCGATGGGTGCATCAGACAAGGTTCGATCAAGACAAATTTATAGCTTTCGATGGTCGAACAATGTCCGGGTTCCTTTTCCAATCTATGTAATTAGGTCCGATGAAGTCTATTTTGTTGAAGTATGATGGACAGTGGGTTGAAAGTCATCCTAAGAATCACAAATAACTTTTGGTCAGAACTCTAAATTTAGAATAATATTGATTCCTCAAACAATACTATTTTAAATTAACCAACACCTCATCACACCGTGAATTTTGTATGCCACGTAAGTGTGGACGTATACAAATTCAACATTTGTAAAAGGAGGGTTTTAACCCATTAATTTTATTATCTTGTCAACCTAACTTTTTGACAAATAAAATTAATAGTTGGTATTATTTGGTCACACAAATAATAATAGTGACTCCATTGGGGAGGATACTATTAGATATGTCTAAGTGTATACCATTACTTGACACTAAGTCCATTAATAAGATTATGCCCCTTCCGTTGGGGAAGATCACACGCTCTTAATTAATTTCCTATAGTCATCCAAAAATGGAAGTCTGTTCTAGTGATCCACAAACAAGCTCATCCGTTATGGAGGAAGGCACTCGAGCCAACGCAAGCTTGTTTGCATCACTTACAAACCAGTAATGGAGACCATGGGATTTATTTAAAATCCCTCTCCCACTTAGTTATTTATAAATGAGGAATTTTAACTATGCTAGCCTACTAAACTTGTAAACTAACATGCACAGCACAATATAAAAGCAATAAATAGAAAATTTAATTTTCAACTATTATGGCTTTTATCTCTAAATTGTCCTCCGTGTGTTGTCATCCCAAGCTGCTGCCATATTTGGCCACCGCCTCCGGGTCTAGCTGTCGCATCCATCTTGCTCCTAGTTCCGCTGCGCCTCTGGTCCTTAGAAGGTTCCACGCTTTGCAAGATTCGATCCGCGACATAAATAGAATTTTACATTTTTGATCCTATATTCCATAAAAGGAATGTACATGTATCTAGATCAAAAATAAAATCCTAATAAAACTAAATACAGCTCCTGCTGTATTTTAATACAATCATGCACACACATATAAATTGCCCTTGACATGTCCAAGGGTCCAATCACACACATAATTAACTAAAAGCCATAATAGTTGGATCCTGCATCCACAAAGTTAGCACATCCTACTATTATCCTGCCTAAATTATGTATGACATGCGCATAATTAAACTAAATACCAAATACACAGAGGCAAAACCCTAGCTCTGATACCAATTGTTGGTTGCTACTGAAAACCTAGAGGTTCCACTGCAAAAATTTTGTACAAAGGTCTGAACCTTTTTCCTAGCTACCATGTGTTCTTTTAAATTAAATTTTGGATCGCCTGCGGAACTTAACACGTTTGATCCAAAACTTAATCTATTTGTTCTTTTAGGTTTTGACTTGGATCTCCTGTGGAACTTAACACGTTCGACCCAAGTCTCCTTAAGTTATTAATTCCATTAAATATTAATTTTCATAAAAGGTTCCAATCTTCGACGTGGCGAGGCACATGGCCTTCTTGGATATGGGAGCAACCACCACCGACTAGACAAAACCTTTAATAGAAAGCTAATATTTAATTTCCTAAAATAACTTTAGGTTAACCAAAGAGAACAATCAAATCACAAGGAAAAGAAAGAAAATAAAAGAACACAACATCGAAAAACATATTCGAAATACTAGAACGTAAGCCTCTTGTATTTGGTATTATTTCCATAAATAACTAGCATGATGCGGAAATAAAAATTACTAGTTATACCTTGTAGAAAAACCTCTTGATCTTCTACCGCATTCCTCTTCTAACCTCGGACGTTGTGTGGGCAACGATCTTCCGAGACGAGAAACCACCAATCACCCTCTTCTCCTCCTAGCTAGGTTCGGCCAACAAAGAGGAAGCTTCACCAAGGAAGAAAATCAAAATACTAACCAAGCTCCAAGAGATGCTAGCTTTCTCTCCTTCTTCTTCTTCTTCTCCGAGTAGTATCCGGCCACCACAAGAGCTCCAATGGAAGAGTAGGGTTCGGCCACCACAAGAGGAAGAGAGGGAGAGGTTGGCCGACCACACCAAGGAACAAAAGAGGGAGAGAAATATTAGATGTTGTATCTCATGAAGGCACCCTCACCCCTTCTTTTATATTCCTTGGCCTAGGCAAATTAGGAAATTTAATTACAATAAAATTTCCTCAATTTCCTTGACATGATTTAATTTAGAAAAATAAAATAAATTTTCCAAATCAATCTTCAATGGTCGGCCACATCATTGGAGAACAAATTGGACAAGTTTTAATCAACAATTAAAACTTCCTAATTTGTTTCCGGAAATTTTAAAAAATAAAATTTCTCTTTAAAATCTCTTCATGGTTGATAAAAGGAAATTTCTATAATTTTAATTTTATCAACATGTGAGTAATTTTTAAAGAAAAAATAAAACATCTCTCCAATCTACAAATAAGGAAAGAGATCTAATCTCTTTCTTTAATCTTTTATAGATATTTTACAAGAGAGATATTTTAATTTTAATTCTCTTTAAATTATATCTTCCACATAATAATAAAAATTAAAATTAAAATCCCTTTTTAATTTAATTTGGCCGGCCCCCACTAGCTTGGGTTCAAGCTAGGGCCGGCCACCCAATAATATACCTAGGTCGGCCCTAGCTTGGTTCCCAAGCTAGCTTGGCCGGCCCCTTATTGGTGGGTATAGAAGGTGGGTATAGGTGGGTATAGAACTCTATAAATAAGAGGCTACGATAGGGACCGAGAGGAGGAATTGGTTTTGGTCTCCCGATAAAATTAAGCATCCCGTGTTCGCCCCGAACACACAACTTAATTTTATCAATGATAATTCATTCCACTAGAGAACTATCATTGAACTACCGCACCAATCCCAAATTATATTTTTGGGCTCCTTCTTATTATGAGTGTGTTAGTCTCCCTGTGTTTAAGATATCGAATGTCCACTAATTAAGTGAGTTACTGACAACTCATTTAATTAATATCTAAGTCCAAGAGTAGTACCACTCAACCTTATTGTCATGTCGGACTAAGTCCACCTGCAGGGTTTAACATGACAATCTTTATGAGCTCCTCTTGAGGACATTATCAACCTAGTATCTCTAGGACACAGTTTCCTTCTATAATCAACAACACACACTATAAGTGATACCATTTCCCAACTTATCGGGTTTATTGATTCAACGAACTAAATCTCACCCATTGATAAATTAAAGAAATAAATATCAAATATATGTGCTTGTTATTATATTAGGATTAAGAGCACACACTTCCATAATACCCGAGGTCTTTTGTTCCTTTATAAAGTCAGTATAAAAGAAACGACCTCAAATGGTGCTACTCAATACACTCTGGGTGTACTAGTGTAATTATATAGTCAAGATAAACTAATATCTAATTACACTACGACCTTCTAATGGTTTGTTCCTTTTCCATTTTGGTCGTGAGCTACTGTTTATAATTTATAAGGTACTGATAACATCATCTTCTGTATGTGACACCACATACTATGTTATCTACAATATAAATTAAATGAACAACTACAAACAAATGTAGACAATTAGACCAAATGTGATTCTTTATTCATAATAAATGTTTACAAAGCTTAGGCTTTCAGTATACATTCCAACACTCCTAATCGGTCAGCGACCGATTGCCTTACAAAGAACTCGTCCATTTGTCATGTTGTACTTTTATTGAAGTTTGTACTGGGAAGGATAAAAAATCATCCCACAGATAAATCATAATTTAGAAACTTTTGTTGGTGCAGTGGAACTTATAAGAGGGGATGAATTACCTGTAAAATAAAAGTATATCTTCCTCTATTCTTTCAACTCAAACAGTGCAATAGTAATAAAGTAAACAAACAGAAATAAAAGAAAAAGACTCAGTAATTTGTTAGATCGAGAAGCGCTAGGGGGAGGGGGGTTAATAGCGCTCGTGGTTATTTCGTTCGATTTAAAACGTGTCGAGTAAATACGCAGCGAAAAATAAAAGAAAACACAACACACGCAAACACAAGTTGTTTACTTGGTTCGGAGCCTGTGGCGACTCCTACTCCAAGGCCCGCAATCGTTGATCGCTTTCTGTGGGCAACACCTATAAGCTCGAATAACGGTTACAGAATTATTACAATCTATTAAACTAAAAGAGTATACCGACAACAAGAATGAGCAATTTCGAAGCTTCGGGTTGTCTGGATCTCGTTGCAGCACTTCGGGATCGTCATGTTAGCAGCTTGTAGCACAAAGGTCGCTTGGTAGAAGATATATTAGACTGCTAGTCGAAACCCCCTTATAAAGGGTGTTCAAGGCGCCTCCATTAAGCTCCAAGGCGCCTCCAACCCATGGTTTTATCTCGACTCAGCCGCTGTCGATCAGGCTTTGACCACTGCTCGTTATCCACCTGAAGGCGCCTTCAACGCCACTCCAAGGCGCCTCCAAGCCACGGTCCAAGGCGCCTTCAATCCCCATGAAGGCACTTTCAGTCTCCATGAAGGCGCCTCTAGCTCCTCTGCACAGCTGGCTTCGGCTTGCACCCGAGGCGCCTCCAAGCTCCATAGAGGCGCCTCGGACACTGTTCATCTGAGGTGAAGTGTGCTTTTTTATCCCTGCACAATGTGTTAGTCCACAAAATACACATATACCCTGCAAGATAAGGTTAACACACATAAATATGATAAGAGAGGTGTTTGACAGTCTCAGAACTGTCCGGGTCTGACTTCGGATTTCCAACCGGAAACCCTAGGTCGACCAGACGCCTACTGTTCCCTCTGCGGGGAACGCGCCCTCACCTACTCCTCTCAGGAGAGTTACCTGTTGCCAGTGCGATCCTCCAGATCGACTGGACTTTTGCTCAGTGCTCGATGCTTCCGGACTTTCTGCTGGACACCCGCTCCCCGACCCGTCCAGTCTTTCACCTAGTTCGCGACACCAGGACTTTTCACCTAGGGTTAGCACCCCCTAGGACTTTTGCCTGAAGCCCTTGACCCACCAAGACTTTCCGCATAGGGTTACCACCCCCTATGACCTAGGATTATCACCCTCTAGGGTTTTCTAACTGCCTAACCTCAGTTAGGACTTTTACCTAAGTACACTTAGGACTTTCCTGCAAGCTCATTCAAATTGTTAGATCACAACATAACCTTAACTTTGAATCCTTTGTCATTATCAAAACACTGATTCGATCGTCGGATGCTTCCCGCACCAACAATCTCCCCCTTTTTGATTATGGTAACTTAAATTCAAATTTAAGTAAAACAGGCATAAGTAAACAAATGTATCAAAAAATATAAGCAAGCTTTTTAAGAAAAAAGTTCAAGTAAGAACGTAAGCAAGCTCCCCCTTATTAAGAGCTCTCTTAACCTTAATTTGAATTTGTCCTACTCTCTCCCTTTGTCATATATCAAAAAACTTTTGTAGGGAAAAGACAAGATGAAAGGACTAAGTTTTTAAATATGTTTTCAAAGAAGTTACACTTTTAAAAACAACATTTTAAAACAACTTGTATGTGAAATTTGCTAAGAAAAATTTAATTTTGAAATAAACAAATTAAAGCAGAAGAAATATTTTAAACACGAAGTTGGTCTAAAGAAAAGTTTAGCTAAAAAGATTTTTCTTTGAGTCGAAAGATAGCTAAATTGAAATTACTTTAGTTTTGAACAACTCCTTTTAGTTAGCCAAAATTTGTGCAAATTTAGGAAAAAATTTAAAAAATATATAAAACAACCAATTTTTGAAAGGCAAGTTTTGAAAATAGTAAGCTTAAGTTTTGTAATAAAAAATCACTTAGCTAGTTTCGAAAGGCTTTATTGAAAAATATTTCGTTAAATTTTTAAAGTCTTTTAAAAGACATTAATTTCGAAAAGCTTTTCGAATAATTTCTAAAGGTTTAAAAAAAATTAGGTAACCTTGAGACTTTTTTGTAAAATGCTTGAATCGATTTTTTTTTTTTTTTGGAAAATGGTTAGCTAAGTGGAAAGGAATTTTTTGAAATAATATTAAATAAGAAATCTTTTGATTTTACCTAGTTAATTTTGAAGACGGCTATAGAAATCATAAAATATAACGATTTTTAAATTAAAGGCAAAGGAAGAGCAATTATTTAAGAACCTAATGTCCAAGCATGAGTTAAGTTAAATGGATTTCAAATTAACCAATTTTCTTTAGTGAGGTGTCAGAGCCCTAAGGTACAAGCATGAGTCAACTTGAAATTTTAATATTCTTAACCAACTGTCAAACCTTTAGCTACTAGCTGAATACCTAGAGGGCAACAGTTTTCACTTGATTAGTCAAGTTAAGTTAGTAATCCAGTTAGATTTGACTAGGGTTGGATCATTTAACTTGATTAATGTAAAGTTAGTTTTTAACGCCCAGACTCACTATGATGCACAGAAATAAGCATTCTGGAGTCCAGGTTGTACCCTATGCATCTCACGTCATTCTAAGTTTCTTTCAAACACAAACAAATTATGCCTAGTGTGTTTGTGAGATGCTCCGGCTAAAATCTAGGGGAGCATGATATCTAAAGGTAAGTGCCTAGGCTAATTCCAATTTTGAAAATCTAATAAGATTAGGATTTTGAAAATATTATTTTTCCTAGAATTTTAAAGATAATTTTAAGATTAAGCAATTTTAAACACCAAAAAGAATTTTAAAATTAGATGTAAGAAATTGGTTTGAAAATCAAGATCTATTCTACCCAACACATTCCTATTTGTCTTCTAAGTGCACTGAACTTGAGTTCAGGTAAGGGTTTTATGAAAATGTCAGCTAGGTTTGATTTGGACTCAACATGGTTAAGTACAATTTCACCTCTAGCGACATGATCCCTTACAAAATGGTGTTTTACCTCTATGTGTTTAGTCCTAGAATGGTGAATTGGATTTTTTGTCAGATTAATTGAACTTATATTATCAATTAAAATTTCTGTATTTTTATATTCTAGTTGATAGTCTTTTAGTGTATGTATCATCCACAGAAGTTGAGAAACACATTCTCCTAGGGCTATGTATTCAGCTTCAGTAGTGAATAAAGCAACGCAGTGTTGCTTTCTGCTTGACCAACTTACTAGGCACTGACCTATAATTTGACAGCTACCACTTGTATTTTTTCTATCTAGTTTGCACCCGGCATAGTCTGAATCAGAATAACCAAAAAGGTCAAAGGTGCAAGTTCTAAGGTACTAGAGTCCTACATTTAGGATGCCCTTAATGTATCTAAGTATTCTTTTAGCATATGTTAGATGTGACTCTTTTGCACAGGATTGGTATCTTGCGCACATACCTACTGCAAATAGTATATCGGGTCGACTTGCAGTTAGGTAGAATAAGCTACCTATTACACTTCTATAGTATTTTGGATCTACTGGTTTTCCTTCAGGGTCAGTATCAATGTTGATTTGGGCTATGAAGATGTCTTTCTCTAAGGTTTTGACAAATAAGTTATGATCTATTTGACCTTGGTTAAAGCCCTTGGATATTAGGTAATTAGATAATCATTCATACCATGCCCTAGGTGCTTGTTTTAGGCCATATAAGGTTTTTTTCAGTATGAATACATGGTTTTGTTTGTTTACGTCCTTAAATCCGGGGGGTTGGTTTACATAGACCTCTTTCTTAATGAACCCATTTAAGAAGGCTGACTTGACATCCATTTGGTATAACCTAAATCCTTTATGTGCTGCATATGCCAACAGCATCCTAATGGATTCAAGTCTAGCTATTGGTGCATAGGTTTCGTCATAGTCTAAACCTTCAACCTGGCTAAACCTTTTGGCTACTAGTCTAGCCTTATTTCTTACTATATCACCCTGATCATTCAATTTGTTCATAAATACCCATTTGGTGTTAATTATGGACTTATCCAAGGGTTTAGGTACAAGCTCCCAGACTTGGTTTCTATTAAATTGGGCTAACTCTTCCTACATAGCAATGATCCAGTCTGGGTCAGATAGAGCTTCTTCTATAGTCTTAGGCTCAATTTTAGAGATAAGTGCAATCTGACTCAGGTTTCTATAAGAAGCTCTAGTTCTAACTCCTAGGTTTGGGTCACCCAAAATTTGGCCAGGTGGGTGAGAAGTACTTATTCTGGTTAGTCTTATACTTGAGTCAGTAGTTGGTTCCTCTGGTCTAGTGTTAGGTTGAATTTCTTCATCTTCTATAATTCTTGAGTTAATGTCGACATTTCCATTTATATTAGGTAGGTTATTTTATTCATCAAAGATTACATTAGTTGTTTCTTCAACTTTTAGGGTATTTTGGTTATAGACTCTGTAACCCTACTAGTTGTGGAGTACCCTAAGAATATTCCTTGGACTGATTTGGGTGTAAATTTTCCTAAGTAATCTTTAGTATTTAAAATGTGAACTTTACATCCAAACACTTTTAAATAGTTCAAGTTGGGAATTTTATTATAATATATTTCATAGGGGGTTTTATTGTGTAATTTGTTTATCAGAATTCTATTTTGAATGTAGTTTGCTGTATTTATTGTTTTGGCCCAGAATTGATGATTTAAGTTGTACTCACTTAGCATGGTTCTGGCAGTCTCTTGTAGGGTTCTATTTTTGTGTTCCACCAAATCGTTCTGTTGGGGAGTTCTAGGACATGAAAATTCATGTTTGTATCCATTAATTTTACAAAATTGTGTAAACCTATGATTTTTAAATTCACCCCCATGATCACTCCTTATTCTTTTAATTTTGGTATCCTTTTCATTTTTCTATTAACTTGCAAAAATTATTAAAAGCTTCAAAGGTTTCATCTTTTGTTTTTAGAAATTTTACCCAAGTGTACCTAGAGTAATCATCAATTATTACTAAGCAGTACTGATTCTTGCTTAGTGACTTGGCTCCATGTGAGTCAAATAGGTCTAAGTGTAGGAGCTCAAGTAAGAAATCAGTTATATCTAGGTTGGTTGACTTGTAAGTTTATTTGGTTTGCTTACCTTGTTGGCAAGCCTGGCAAATTATATTTTCTAGGTTTTTTAATTTGGATAGCCCTCTAACTAAGCAATTTTTACTCATTCTTGAAATGAGTTTGACATGGGTGTGACCTAGTCTTCTGTGCCACAGGTTGGTTTCCTCTTGTTGTGTCAAGAGACACTTTATTAAGGATATGGGAAGGTCAATTGTGTAGATGTTATTTTTCCTAAGTCCCTTAAGTATGACTTCGAGGTTATCAATATTTTTAACTAAACACCCAGAGTTATTAAAAATAACTAAGAAGCCACTATTACACAATTGACTTATATTCAATAAATTAAAGTTAAAATTTTCAACTAATAAAACGTTTCGAATAATAAAATCGGAGTTAAGTTCGATATTACCTTTTCCGATTACCTTAAGTTTACTGCTGTTGTCGAATGCAACTGATCCTAGGTTCTTGTATTTAAGCTTTGTGAACTTCAATCTATCTCCAGTCATATGTCTGGAGCATCCACTATCCAACATCCATTGATCCAATTCCTACACATAAGGTATTTGAATTGAATTCTTTTTAATGGATCAAAGATAATTTGATTGAAATAGGCTCCTTAATTTTCCATCTCACACAGTCTAGGTTTTAGTGATCAGTTATTCCTATGGGTGATTGTGAGATGGTTGAATAATTAAAATATTAAGTTAATTAGATTTGAAGAATATTAAGTTAATTAAATTTGAAAAATATTAAGTTAATTTGAAAAATATTAAGTTAATTAAATTAAGTTAATTTGATAAATATTACGTTAATTAAATTTGAAAAATATTAAGTTAATTTAATTTTAAAAAATATGTAAGTTAATTAAATTTGAAAAAAAATTATTTTTATTTTTATTTAATAATTTAATTTTAATTTTAATTTTAATTTAATTCAATTTTAATTTAAATTTAATAATTTACTTTAATTTTAATTTAATTTTAATTTACTTTTATTTAAATTTAATTTTACTTTATTTTTATTTAAATTTAATTTAATTTTAGTTTGTCCTTAATCATGTCACCCGATCTAGATTTTTCAATCAGGGGATCTTATAATTTTGTGAGATGAATTAGGGTCAATTATAGGGTTTTGTTTAACTTTGTGTTAGATTCATGTTTAGCTTTGGGCTCAACAAATAGACATTCTTTGGATAAACTTCTGGGCTATGGTGAGTCACTTGGATATCATTAAAGTAACCATACTTTCGAGGTTTTCCAAATAGTCCTATCCACTGAACTTAGTACAAAACCTTGGTCTAATTAGTTAGGATCCATAAAGGATAGCTTCGGTTAGTTCCACTTAGCCAAATGCACCAGGTCGAAGTCATATCTTCCTAGACATGCATAGACTAAGCTTCCCTAACGTACTATCATCCAATACTTCACCAGTACCGTGGGTCAAGTTAAACTTAGTCCTTTTTATTCTAGCCTTAATTACCCTGCCGGGTAGGTTGTGTTTGGTTATCCTGTCGGGTAGATTCCTTTTGGAGGTGTCAGCTCTCTGGAGCCTCCATTATTGATTTTCCTTTTAGCTTGTTTTTAAAGTTTTAATTATATCCCTTTAATTTTATTTGTTAAGATAATTTTTATTTATTTATTTATGAATTTAATTAATTATTTATTTGTTAAGATAATTTTTATTTATTTATTTATTAAGATGAATTTAATTAATTATTTATTTGTTAAGATAATTTTTATTTATTTATTTATTAATTAAAATAAATTTTCTTTTTTCTCCCCTGGATCATAACCTCGATAAGGTTTATTAAAGTAATGTACTTGATCCTTGGGGACCCAATACTAACCAAGTCCAACTTGATTGACTAAGTTGGACTTGGGTACTCATGCTTGGACTAGTTTACTATTTGGTTTGTTTATTAAGGATAGATAAGATTGACATTTCCTTTTGGATTTAAAACCTAGTCCAGTTCTATTGTAAACGGCTCTTTGAGTCCCAAGAATTAGGTCAAGGTTTTTGGACCCAAAAGAAAACCGTTTTAGGATCTTCTCCAAATCCTTGACCTGAGTTTTCATATTAGAATTTTCTTTCTCAAGCTTTTGGACTTGAGTTGAATTTCCAGTCTGAACTAGTTCAGGCAAGGTTTTGGAGTTAGTCACTTCTTTAAGGATAGTTATTTCCTTTAGAAGTGATTTGACCCTAATGTTTGATTTTGCTAATTTACGTAATAAATAATTCACTAAATTATTTAATCGAGGAATACTTACAGAGGGATCGGGCCCTTCGAAAACGGATACGGATCCGTGGCTTCTTTCTGATTCAGTTTCTGATTCGCTGTCACTCTCGGACACGTTGATTTTGTTGGTGTGGTTAGCACTAACGATTTAACCCAGGTTTTGATGAATGACAAACAAGTTAAGTTAGGTTTATTGTTGATCTAATACTCTGATCGAGTGTGCAGGATAAGTCCAGACAGGTCGACGGGCTGACCGGATGTCTGGCACGAAGCCCAGCTAGGTCGACGGGCTGACCAGATAGCTGGCACGAAGTCCAAGCGAGTCGACGGGTTGACCGGACGCTTAGGCACGGAGCCCAGCTAGGTCGACGGGCTGACCGGATAGCTGGCACGAAGTCCAGACGGGTCGACGGGCTGACCGGACGTCTGGCAGGTAAGTGAGGTAAGTCACTGGAGGGGAGTGACTGCGAGGACGCGTTCCCAGGAAGGGAACATTAGGCGTCGATCCGGCTTAGATCCATTTCGGATATCTAAGTCGAGATCGTGACTAGATTCCGGTCTCGGAAAGACGGGATCTAAGTCATACTCTTTTCTTATTAAATCATATTACTTTAGTTGTGCTAACAATCTGTTTTGCAGAATATATATTTGCCTCGGACTAACTCTGTTTTGCAGGAAAGGAAGTTTCTGGAAATAGGAGCGCCCTGAGTTGCCTCACCACGTGGAGTTCGCTGATTAGACCTGCCATGTCGCACCAGGGCGCCCGGAAGGGATCCAGGCGCCCGGAGCAGCATATAAAAGAAGCCCCAGGGGTGGAGCTTCAAACATAACTGAGAACTCTTCGACTGCTTGCTCTGCTGCTCTATGCTCCTGCAACGCTAACAAAGCCCCGACAAAGTGCTCCTTCTTCTTTGGTTAATCTTCTTGTCGGTATCACTTTATTTCCATTAGCATTTCTGTACCTTAATTTGTAATAGTATTTCGAATTGCTAGTGAATTGCCCAACGAAAGTACTCAAGGAGTACGGGCCTTCGAGTAGGAGTCGTCACAGGCTCCAAACGAAGTAAAAAATACCTTGTTCAGTTTGCCTAAGTTTTTTATTATTCCGCTGCGCTTAACTCTTATTAACACGATTTTTTTGAATCGATATTCACCCCCCCCCCCTCTATCGAACGATCACGGTCCTACAGATTTGATCTCGGGCCATCAGCGCGAGGAGGCTCGTCTGGTTGAGCTCGTCGTCGGTATCTTCTTCTGAAGATTCCTCAAAAGTTGCTTTCAGCACCTTCTTCTTTCTCTACTTCTTTGCTTCCTTTTGATTTGAGTAGTTGGCCTTAATGTGCCCCTTCTGGTTGCACCCGTAGCAGATTACCTCGAACTTGACTTTTGAACTAAGTTGAACCTCCTTGGATTGTACTGCCTTCTTTAGGTCTCTCTTGTTGAAGCTCTTCTTCTTCTTGTAGAGCTTCTTCACAAGGTTCACAAGTTCTGTTGTTAGTTCATCGTCTAAGTCGGGTTCTTCTTCAGATTCCGGTTCGGTTCTTCGTCGTGATCTCGGTTTGTGAGTTCTACTGGTACCTGCAAGCAAAGCTACACCTTTCTCGATTTGTTGCGCATTAGTATGCTCATGTAATTCAAACTCAAAAAATAATTCATCTAATTTTATACAAGATAAATCCTTGGAATATTTGTAGGCATCTACCATTGATGCCCATAATGTGTTCCTCGGAAAAGAGTTGAGTGCGTACCTTATGACGTCCCGATTCTCGCCTTTTTGCCCGATTGCATGGAGGGAGTTGAGAATATCTTGTATGCGTGCATGGAGTTGACTTGTTGTCTCTGTTGGAACCCCAAGGTTGTTTTGGTGTGATCAACAAGTTAAGTTAGGTCCTGTGTGTTTCTAACCTTTTGTCTAAGTGTGCAGGAGCTTAGGAGCACAGGTAGTTGAGCGGAAGACGCAGCTAGCGAGAAGGACGGCAGTCTGAGGGACGAGGTGCTGCGGAAGAGTACACCGGCGGATGAGAAGGAAGCGTGCGGTGGTTCCGAGGGACGAAAGCCGGAGCGGAAGATTGCACGGGGAGCAAGAGACGCAGCTAGCGAGAAGGACGGCACGCGGTGCGTTCGAGGGACGAAAACTGCGGATGAGTACGCCGGCAGACGAGAAGGGAACACGCGATGATTCCGAGGGACGAGAAGCTGGAGGGAAGCCCGCTCGAGAAGACCGGAAGTTGGGTTTGGGTGAGCCATTTTTCGGATGGCAGAGATCACCCAATCAAGCGGATCCGGAGCAGAGGACATGGACGAAAGTCAACCAGAGTTGACTCAGCATCCGGGGTGCTCGGAACTGTCCGGGGCGCCCGGACCTGCTCAGGGCGCCCGGAGCAGTCCGGGGCGCTCGGAGCAGTCTGGGGCGCCCGGAACCCTTCCGGGTGCTCGGAACCTGAATTTTGACCAGATCGAGCTTTGACTCGATCTGTACGTTGGGGGATAAAATTTATCCCCGACCAAGGTTATAAATATAGCCTTGGTCCAGAAGATTTGAATCAACTCAGAGATTTACATTCCAAACACTTGTACGATTCTGTTCTAGTTTAGCTTCTGTCATTTGTGCTTTCACTGCTGTAAGAGGCTTCTCCGCCTGAAGGAGATATTTTAGTGCACGTTCATTCCTTGGATTAACAACCTCCTTGGTTGTAACCAAGTCTGTTGGAGTGTATACTGAAAGCCTAAGCTTTGTAAACATTCATTATGAATAAAGAATCACATTTGGTCAAATTTTCTACATTTAGTTGTAGTTGTTCAATTAATTTATATTGTAGATAATATAGTATGTGGTGTCACATACAAAAGATGATATTATCAGTACCTTATAAATTATAAACAGTAGCTCACGACCAAAATGGAAAGGAACAAACCATTAGAAGGTCGTAGTGTAATTAGGTGTCAGTTTATCTTGACTGTATAATTACACTAGTACACTCAGAGTGTATTGAGTAGGACCATTTGAGGTCGTTTCTTTTATACTGACTTTATAAAGAAACAAAGACCTCGGGTATTATGGAAGTGTGTGCTTTTAATCCTAATATAATAACAAGCACATATATTTGATATTAATTTCTTTAATTTATCAATGGGTGAGATTTAGTTCGATAAATCAACAAGCCCGATAAATTGGGAAATGATATCACTTATAGTGTGTGTTGTTGATTATAGAAGGAAACTGTGTCCTAGAGATACTAGGTTGATAATGTCCTCAAGAGGAGCTCATAAGGATTGTCATGTTAAACCCTGCAGGTGGACTTAGTCCGACATGACGATAAGGTTGAGTGGTACTACTCTTGGACTTAGATATTAATTAAATGAGTTGTCGAGAACTCACTTAATTAGTGAACATTCGATATCTTAAACAGTGGAGACTAACACACTCATAATAAGAAGGAGCCCAAAATGTAATTTGGGATGCGGTAGTTCAATGATAGTTCTCTAGTGGAATGAATTATCATTGATAAATTAAGTTGTGTGTTCGGAACACGGGATGCTTAATTTTATCGGGAGACCAAAACCATTTCTCCTCTCGGTCCCTATCGTAGCCTCTTATTTATAGAGTTCTATACCCACCTATACCCACTAATAGGGGTCGGCCAAGCTAGCTTGGGAACAAGCTAGGGTCGGCCTAGGTATAAATTGGGTGGCCGACCCTAGCTTGAACCCAAGCTAGTAGGGCCGGCCAAATTAAAATAAAAAGAAATTTAATTTTAATTTTTATTATTATGTGGAAGATATAATTTAAAGAGAATTAAAATTAAAATATCTCTCTTGTAAAAGATCTACAAAAGATTAAAGAAAGAGATTAGATCTCTTTCCTTATTTGTAGATTGAGAGATGTTTTATTTTCTCTTTAAAATTATTCACATGTTAATAAAATTAAAATTATAGAAATTTCCTTTTATTAACCATGAAGAGATTTTTAAAGAGAAATTTTATTTTTAAAATTTCTGGAAACAAATAAGGAAAGTTTTAATTGTTGATTGAAACTTGTCCAATTTGCTTCCTCTTGATGTGGCCGGCCATTAGAGTTTATTTGGGAAATTTTATTTTATTTTTCTCAAATAAATCATGTCAAGGAAATTAAGGAAATTTTATTGTAAATAAATTTCCTAATTTGCCTAAGCCAAGGAATATAAAAGAAGGGGTAGGGGTGCCTTCATGAGACACAACATCTATTATTTCTCTCCCTCTTTTGTTCCTTGGTGTGGCCGGCCAACCTCTCCCTCTCTTCCTCTTGTGGTGGCCAAACCCTACTCTTCCATTGGAGCTCTTGTGGTGGCCGGATACTACTCGGAGAAGAAGAAGAAGAAGGAGAGAAAGCTAGCATCTCTTGGAGCTTGGTTAGTATTTTGATTTTCTTCCTTGGTGAAGCTTCCTCTTTGTTGGCCGAACCTAGCTAGGAGGAGAAGAAGGTGATTGGTGGTTTCTCGTCTCGGAAGATCGTTGCCCACACAACGTCCGAGGTTAGAAGAGGAATACGGTAGAAGATCAAGAGGTTTTTCTACAAGGTATAACTAGTAATTTTTATTTCCGCATCATGCTAGTTATTTATGGAAATAATACCAAATACAAGAGGCTTACATTCTAGTATTTCGAATATGTTTTTCGATGTTGTGTTCTTTTGTTTTCTTTCTTTTCCTTGTGATTTGATTGTTCTCTTTGGTTAACCTAAAGTTATTTTAGGAAATTAAATATTAGCTTTCTATTAAAGGTTTTGTCTAGTCGGTGGTGGTTGCTCCCATATCCAAGAAGGTCATGTGCCTCGCCACGTCAGTACTGGGAACCTTTTATGGAAATTAATATTTAATGGAATTAATAACTTAAGGAGACTTGGGTCGAACGTGTTAAGTTCCGCAGGAGATCCAAGTCAAAACCTAAAAGAACAAATAGATTAAGTTTTGGATCAAACGTGTTAAGTTCCGCAGGCGATCCAAAATTTAATTTAAAAGAACACATGGTAGCTAGGAAAAGGTTCAGACCTTTGTACAAAATTTTTGTACAGTGGAACCTCTAGGTTTTCCGAGTAGCAACCAACAAAGTCAAGTTGTGAGCCTCTTCTTTCTGCCTTTTATTTTACTGCTAATTTACTTTATGCAAGTGTTAGCTTAAGAGTTCGAGAAGGGTTGTTTGTTTTTTATTTTTTAGGCTATTCAACCCCCCCCCCTTCTAGCCAGCCCAACGGTCCTACAGTCTCTCCTACCTGCATCTTGAGATTGTATAGTTTATTAAACAGTAAATCTCTTTTACTCACCTTGGTGTCGGAGGTGCCCTCGTGGAGTTTGATCAGCTTCTCCCATAGCTCTTTTGCGCTCGAGAACGGTCCAACTTTGTTGAGCTCCTCCTTGGTTAGACCACATTGGAGTATGCAGATTGCCTTTGCGTTTGCCTCTACTTTCTTTATTAAGGATGCATCATAGTTCTGGTATGATACTAATTTGCCTGAGTCGTCAAGTGGGAGTTCAAGGCCTGTCTTGGTGATCATCCAGACTTCGAACTGGGTTTGTAACTACGCCTCCATCCGACCCTTCCAGTATCCGAAATCATCTCCGGTGAAGAGCGGTGGTCGAGCGGTGCTATAACTTTCTTGAAGTGCCATTTTAAAACCTGCACACAAAAAAAAATTTGTTCCAAGACTAGGTCTTGGATTAGTAGTGCGGGATGTATAAAGAAAAAAAACAAACTCCAGTGGTGTTGCACAAACTTCGAGCAAAAATCAATTCGAGCGAGAAATAGATCGGAATATAGTAATTATACTAATTCCGATCGACTCTGAAAAAACTGAAAATATCACAAAAAAATTGTTTGATTGGTGGTTGCACTAAATCAAAGCGACTCCGCTCTGATACCAATTGTTGGATCGAAAAGTGCTAGAGGGGGGGTGAATAGCGCTCATGGCTATTTCGTTCGATTTAAAACATGTCGAGTAAATACGCATCAGAAAATAAAAGAAAACACAACACACGCAAACACAGGTTGTTTACTTGGTTCGGAGCTTCTGGCGACTCCTACTCCAAGGCCCGCGATCGTTGATCGCTTTCTGTGGGCAACACCTATAAGCTCGAATAACGGTTACAGAATTATTACAATCTATTAAACTGAAAGAGTATACCGACAACAAGAATGAGCAATTTCGAAGCTTCGAGTCGTTTGGATCTCATTGCAGCACTTCGGGATTGTCTTGTTAGTAGCTTGTAGCACAAAGGTCGCTTGGTAGAAGATATATTAGACTACTGGTCTAACCCCCCTTATAAAGGGTGTTCAAGGCACCTCCATTAAGCTCCAAGGCACCTCCAACCCATGGTTTTATCCCAACTCAGCCGATGTCGATCAGA
Organism: Zingiber officinale; assembly: GCF_018446385.1. Lineage (NCBI taxonomy): Eukaryota > Viridiplantae > Streptophyta > Magnoliopsida > Zingiberales > Zingiberaceae > Zingiber > Zingiber officinale. The sequence goes on from NC_055997.1 coordinate 112,230,647, forward strand.
CTTTGATCGTTGCTCGTTATCCATCTGAAGGCGCCTTCAACGCCACTCCAAGGCGCCTCCAAGCCGTGGTCCAAGGCGCCTTCAGTCCCCATGAAGGCGCCTCCAGCTCCTCTGCACAGCTGGCTTCGGCTTTCACCCGAGGCGCCTCCAAGCTCCACAGAGGTGCCTCGGACACTGTTCATCCGAGGTGAAGTGTGCTCTTTTGTCCCTGCACAATGTGTTAGTCCACAAAATACACATATACCATGCAAGACAAGGTTAGCACACATAAATATGATAAGAGAGGTGTTTGACAGTCTCTGGACTGTCTGGATCTGACTTCGGATTTCTAACCGGAAACCCTAGGTCGACCCGACGCCTACTGTTCCCTCTACGGGGAACGCGTCCTCACCTACTCCTCTCAGGAGAGTTATCTGTTGCCAGTGCGATCCTCCAGATCGACTGTGTTGGCCCCATTGGAGGCTGGCAAGAGGGGAGAGGTTAATTGTCCTACAAAAATAAATCTAACCTTTCTCGGATATATCGACTAATTAAGAAACACTTGTAATAATAAAAAGACGAGACTAATTAAAAGAGATTAGACACAGAGGGTTTACTTGGTTTGCAATCAGGGGATTGCTAATCCAAGGAAAAGAAGGCGTAGTATCTGATGATCTCCTCTGGACGGAGTAGCCTCTTACAGCGTTGAGAGCACAGACAAAAAAGTAAAGCACTAAGAAACTGATTACAAGTGAGTTAAAATATCTGTGCTAATCAGTGCTATATTTATAGCACTGGTCGGGGCACCCCGAAGGGTTCCGGGCGCCCTGAGGGGATAAAATTTTATCCCTCAACGTTCAGATCGAGTCAAAACTCGATCTGGTCAAAATCCACTTCCAAGCGCCCGAAATGGTTCTGGGCGCCCAAACCCATTCCGGGCGCCCAGACCACTTAAGTTAACCCAGTTTACTTTTTGTTGTCCAGTTCCACTGCTCCGATTCAGCTCGTATCGGTCCAGGTCTTCTGTTTTAGCTCCGCTAGCTTGGGTGATCTCGGCCATCCGGAATAGAGCTCACCCGAGCCCAAGTTCCGGCCTTCTCCTCGAGCAGCCTTCCTTCCCAGTTTCTCGTCCCTCGAACGTCGCGTACATTCTTCTCGTCCGCCGGTGTACTCTTCCACGGTCATCGTGTCCCTTGGACACACCGAGCCCGTCAGCTCTCTTCCGTGTCGTCCTTCTCGCTAGCCACGTCTTCCGCTCGACTTCCTGTGTTCCTAAGCTTATGTACACTTAGACACAAGGGTTAGACAAAACATGACCTAACTTAACTTGTTTGATCACTTCAAAACACCTTGGGGTTCCAACAGACTGGACTTTTGCTCAGTGTTCGATGCTTATGGACTTTTTGCTGGACGCTCGCTCCCCGACCCATCCAGTTTTCCACCTGGTTCGCGGGACCAGGACTTTCCGCCTAGGGTTACCACCCCCTAGGACTTTTGCCTGAAGCCCTCGACCCATCAAGACTTTCCGCATAGGATTATCACTCCCTATGACCTAGGGTTACCACCCCCTAGGATTTTCTACCTGCCTAACCTCAGTTAGGACTTTTGCCTAAGTACACTTAGGACTTTTCTGCAAGCTCATTCAAACTGTTAGATCACAACATAACCTTAACTTTGAATCCTTTGTCATTATCAAAACACTAGTTCGATCGTCGAATGCTTCCCGCACCAACACAATTTACTTGGTTACAACCAAGAATGTTGTTAATCCAAGGTAGTGGAAAAAACTCTAAAAGATCTCCTTCTCTGAAGGCGGAGAAGTTTTTTACACACTAGAAGCTCAGAACTATTGCTAGAAATGAATACATAGTTGATTACTTGATTGATCTTCATTTCCTAGCTCTAGGGGCCTTTATATAGCTCCTGAAAAGTCTATCTCGAGGGTCCAAGACACCTCTAACAGGGGTTCAAGGTGCCTCCAATAGTTTGATCGGATAAAACTTTATCCGAATCCAAATGACAACTTTGGCTGGGTCTGAGGCGCCTCAAACAGCCTTGGAGGCACCTCGGACTGGTCTGAGGCGCCTCAAACAGTGCAGGCTGCGGAGGCGCCTTCAATGAAGGCACCTCCAGCTAGCTTTCCAGCTCTTTTTAACTTCCTTTTGACTTCCGATGCTCCGATAGCTTGGGTGATTGCAGTCAATCGGAATAGGGCACACCCGAACCCAATTCCCGACCTTTTCCTCAAGCAGGCTTCCGTCCCGGCTTCTCATCCTTCGAACGTCGTGCACGTTCTTCTCGTCCACCGGTGTACTCTTCCGCAGCTCTCTCGTCTTTCGGACGCAAAGAGCCCGTCGGCTCCCTTCCCGTGCTGTTTTCTCGCTAGCTGCGTCTTCTGCTCGACTTCCTGCGCTCCTAAGTTCCTGCACACTTAGACACATGGATGAGATAACTAGCAGGACCTAACCTAACTTGGTTGATCACATCAAAACACTCACGGGGACCAACAATCTCCCCATTTTTGATATGCATCAACCCAAGTTCAAGTTAGGGTAAAAACAAACAAATAATAATTTTAAGAAAAATTACTAAACTAACAGTTTAAGCAAAAATTACAATAATATATTTCGCAACACAAATTAAATAAAAATTAAAAAACTTTAATTTACCTAACTCCCTTTAAACTTGTACCTAACTCTACCCCTTTGATCACAGCAAAAAGAATGGGGTAAAATTAATTTAGGGGTTAAATTAAAATTTCTATGTAAAAATTCTTTTTCAAAAAGATTTGTCTAAGTCAAAATTTCATGCAAGAAATATTTCCAAGAAAATGTTTTAAACAACTTTTCAAAGCATTATATAATTCTAATTTTAATGCTTTACTAGAAAGTTAATTAAATATTTTATTTCGATATTTTGGTTTCTAGATTGTGGCGAGGCACTAGACATTCTTGGTTATTGGAGCAACAATTACTTCCTTAGATAAAACCTCATAAAGAAATTATAATGTTTAATTTTCTCGCTGAAAGCGTTACCCTTTTTAATCCAGCATAGATCTTGGAATCCAGTAAAGGTTTCTACCTACTAGATTAATAAAAAATTTAGGGGGTATATAACTGATCCGGCGGTGAGAATGGGGGACCCACTTCCTGAAGGGTCCCAGCCTGAGGACAGATGGAGGGCTGACTAAGCGGGTAAGGGTCGCGTGGAGCAGTTGAGCAGGTCCAAGCGGAGCCAGATATAACCTAGCCATAGGCTTGGGTTTCCGACGCCAAGGCGGGTGTCTGCCCGGCCGGAACCGAAGGGTCGAGCGGGTGTCTGCCCGGCTGGAACCGAAGGGCCGAGCGGGTGGTCCGTTCGGCCAGGATAAGGGCGAGGATACAAAGGTTAGCCGAACGGCCTATTCGTTCGGCTCGGGATATGGGATGTCAGCAAAGGCATGCCTAATGATTATGCCATACACAAGATTTCACGATAGAGGATCTAGCCGTCACATCATGGAGAGGTTGATACAGTAGCGATATGGCCTTATGGATGCCCTTCTGACAGACCCATACCTGGGCATGGTCAAAAGCAGGTGATTGCTTTGATTGGCGTGCCCAGGCTCCTTCGAGAGGTCTATATAAGGTCTCCATTTCTTCACCGGAGGTACACGAGTCTTCTGTTTCTAAGCCACCTCTTTGTTATTCCTCGCCTGACTTGAGCGTCGGAGGGCCGTCGCCGGGACACCCCTCCCGGCTCGGTTTTGTTGCAGGTTCACCGGAGCACTCGAGGATCTAGCAGGGAGCGCCACATCCCCAGCGTTCGTTGACCCCTGGTTCGGACAGGATCAAATTGGCACCGTCTGTGGGAACGCTCCTGCATCCGAACGGGAACGATGGACGAGGCTGGAAGAATACATACCGTGGCACTCTCACAAGAAGAGTTGGACGCTCTGGTCGAGATAAGGGCCGCCAAATAGTGGCGAGCAAAAGTGAAAGCACAGGCTGAGCGAGATCTCGTTACACCGGGCTCGAGAAGTTGGCCTTTGCTTTGGTTCTAGCCGCTCGGCGCCTTCGACCATATTTCTTGGCTCACACCATCATCATTCGGACGAACAGCCCACTAGGAAGAGTGCTGTTGAATCCAGAAGCATCAAATGGACGACGTAACTAAGTGAATTTGACATCCAATACCAGCCCCGGGCATCAAAGCGCAATCCTTGGCTGATTTTGTGACCGAAGTTCAAAAGCGGAGCCGGAAGCTCTGTGGAGAATATATGTGGATGGGTCTTCCACCTGGCAAGGGATTGGAATATTGCTCTCGCCCAAGAAGAAAAGATGCACTTATCCGTCCTTTGGATTACAAAGCTACCAACAATGAAGGTAGTATGAGACCCTCATCGGATTACAAAAGACGCATGTGGGAGCCGGTCGGGTGACACTTTATTCGATTCACAATGTCAGCCAAGAACTATCTAGCACCTTTGAAATCAATAGGTTAAACTCTACGCTGAGGCCTTTGAAAAACTCAAAGCTAATTTCCGCGAGGTTTTTATTCAGAAGATTCCCCGAACGGAGAACCAGGCAACCGATGAGTTGGCCAAACTAGCAAGTTCTATAACGTCGGTCATTATCCCGAGGCCAATTGAACAAGTATCTTTGGTGGCACATGTTGACCGGATGGAAGGCCTCATGTTTCCGGACGACTGGAGGACACCCATCATGGAGTTTTTGCGCTCGGGCACCACTCATGCCGATCGGGATGAAGCCCAGCTGCTCAGGAGGAGGGCCGGTCGGTTCACACTCATCGGCGATCAGCTCTACAAGAAGGCTTTCTCTCGCCCGCTGTTGAAGTGTGTGAGCTCGGAAGACTCGGCTTACATCCTCCAAGAGGTACATCAAGGATCCTGCGGAGGACATCCGGGCGGACGATCACTAGCCAAGAAGATTTTGCTAGCTGGATACTTTTGGCCGACCTTACAAATGGGCGCCGCTCGGACAGTATCTACGTGCCTTTCATGCCAGAAGTATCACAACTTCTCGCACCGACCGGCAGAGGAGATGAAGACATCAGCCGTTTCATGTCCGTTCGATCAATGGGGAATGGATATTGTGGGTCCATTTCCGATGGCAGAGGAAATTTTTGCTGGTGGCGGTCGATTATTTTTCCAAGTGGGTGGAGGCCGAGCCACTAGCCAGGATCACCGAACAGATGGTCAAAAAATTCATCTGGCAACACATCATCTGTAGGTTCGGTATCCCTCGCCGATTGGTTTCCGACAATGGGCGGCAATTCACAGGGAAAGTGCTAGAAGAGTGGTGCAAGAGCTACGGCATCGAGCAACACTTTACATCCGTGGCTTACCCCCAAAGCAACGGTCAAGCTGAAGTAGCCAATCGGGAAATTCTCCGTATTCTGCGCGCTCGGCTCGACCACTTGGGAGGAAGTTGGCCAGATGAAGTGCCGGGCGTTTTATGGGCCATCCGGACGACTCCTAAGGAAGCAACAGGCGTCACACCTTTTCATCAGGTGTACGGCGGCGAAGCAGTTATTCCGGTTGAAGTCGGCGTCGAGTCCGTCCGGGTCCAATGTTACGATGGAAGCAACGCCGAGCGGAGGAACATGGAGCTGGATTTGGTTAATGAGGAGCGGGCCAAGGCAGCCGTACGGCTGATGGCGTACCGTCAACGGATGAAGCAAAACTACAACTGGCGCGTCATTCCCCGATCCTTCCAGGTCGGCGACCTCGTCTGGAAGAAAATCAAGCCGGTCGGCGACGTTGGCAAACTTGAAGCTCCGTGGGCAGGTCCCTTCAAAATCATCGAAAAGCTCCGCTCAGGCGCGTATTATTTGGAGGACGAGGACGGTCGGCAGCTAGATAGGCCGTGGAGCGCAAATCACCTCCAGCCTTACCGGGCGGGATGAAAGGTGTGCCAATGTAAATCATCCTGTATACTTTTTCCGACTGAATGCTTGAAATGCATAAACGAAAAATCTAAAGAATAAATATAAGGCATCGTCAAGAAAGAACGAAGGCCCCGTGCCGTTCGGCCGGAGGTAAATTGGTTGAGTCAGGAGCTTGAGAATCGAAGGCCCCGTACCGTTTGGACGGAGGTAAATTATCCGAGCCAAAATGCTCAATGCTGAAGACCCCGTGCCGTTCGGCCGGGCGTACGATACCCAAGCATCGACACAAAAACCGAAGGCCACGCGCGGGAAGCAAAGTGGTGTAATATGGCGCTAATTCTGTATATTTTAAGCTGCGCCGAACGGAAGCGTTAAAATTAGCCTTAACGGCCGTCTAGCCCAGACGTTAAACCGTAAAGCCGCGCCGCCCGGCTATAAATATCCGCGCCGACGAGCCCCGTCGTTAAAAATCGAGAGCCGCGCCTGCCTATAAACGCCCGAGCGTAAGACCAAGAGCCCCGCTGTTAAAATCGAGAGCCGCTACCGACCGGCTATAATAACCGCGACCGCCGAGCACCGACGTTAAAGATCGAGAGGGAGCCGGCCTATAAACGTCCGAGCGTAAGACCGACGAGCCCCATCGTTAAAATCGAGCCGCGCCGACCGCTATAAATAACCGCGCCGACGAGCACCGACGTTAAAGATCGAGACGAGCCGCGCCTATAAACGCCCGAGGTAAGACCGACGAGCCCCGCCGTTAAAAATAGAGCCGCTACCGAGCTATAAATAACCGCGCCGCCGAGCACCGACGTTAAAGATCGAGAGACGAGCCGCGTCTATAAACCCGAGCGGAAGACCGACGAGCCCCGCCGTTAAAAATCGAGAGCCGCTCCGAATAAATAACCGCGCCGCCGAGCACCGACGTTAAAGATCGAGACGAGCCGGCGTCTATAAACGCCCGAGCGGAAGACCGACGAGCCCCATCGTTAAAAATCGAGAGCCGCGCCGACCGGCAGGTAACCGCGCCGCCGAGCACCGACGTTAAAGATCGAGAGACGAGCCGCCGTCTATACGCCCGAGCGTAAGATCGACGAGCCCCGTCATTAAAATCGAGAGCCGCACCGACCGACTATAAATAACCGCGGTCGAGCATCGACGTTAAAGATCGAGAGACGAGCCGCGTCTATAAACGTCCGAGCGTAAGACCGACGAGCCCCCGTTAAAAATCGAGAGCCGCACCGACCGCCTATAACCGCGCCGCCGAGCACCGACGCTAAAGATCGAGACGAGCCGACGCCTATAAACGCCCGAAAGGTAAGACCGACGAGCCCCGCTGCAAAATCGAGAGCCGCTACCGACCGCTATAATAACCGCGCCGCCGAGCACCGACGCTAAAGATCGAGAGCCGACGTCTATAAACGTCCGAGCAGAAGACCGACGAGCCCCGTCGTTAAAAATCGAGAGCCGCGCCGACCGGCTATAAATAACCGCGCCGTCGAGCACCGACGTTAAAGATCGAGAGACGAGCCGGCGTCTATAAACGTCCGAGCAGAAGACCGACGAGCCCCGTCGTTAAAAATTGAGAGCCGCACCGACCGGCTATAAGTAACCGCGCCGTCGAGCACCGACGTTAAAGATCGAGAGACGAGCCGGCATCTATAAACGTCCGAGCAGAAGACCGTCGAGCACCGATGTTAAAGATCGAGAGACGAGCCGGCGTCTATAAACGTCTGAGCAGAAGACCGACGAGCCCCGTCGTTAAAAATCGAGAGCTGCGCCGACCGGCTATAAGTAACCGCGCCGTTGAGCACCGACGTTAAAGATCGAGAGACGAGCCGGCGTCTATAAACGTCCGAGCAGAAGACCGACGAGCCCCGTTGTTAAAAATCGAGAGCCGCGCCGACCGGCTATAAATAACCGCGCCGTCGAGTACCGACGTTAAAGATCGAGAGTCAAACCCGCGACTGTGAGCTTACTGGACGAAACTAAGGACGCCAAATAACGAGCGTTCGCAAGTACTAAATTGATTAGGTCCGATCGGCCATCACTGAATGCAAACAGCATAGCCAAGCGCTAAACGATTCCGAGGAAAACAAGGCAACTGATTAACCCGAGCGGGCGTCTAGTGTGGAACACGTGGAGCTTAACTGATTCTCCGAATAAGCACCAAACAGACCAAAAACGGCAATGATTGGCAAGCAAATATAGACAAAAGAAGACAATTACGCCGATCGGCACATGCAAAATTTTACATCGCAGATGAAATATGTAGCATCAAGAACTCGCTTCACTCCGGGTCCTCAAAATTAAAAAGGCGTCCGGATATCGTCAATCATAGCCGCCAGATCCGGAGAGGGAATGCTCATCAGCAGGAAGGTGCCCCCTTCTTCAAATACGCCATGGTGACTGACCGCCTAGGCGAAAGTCGAGGAGACGCCACCGAACTTTTCACGAACCGCCTCCCGAGCGGAGGTATTCTTGGCACGTCACCGCTAGGCGACTCGGCCCCTTCCTTGTACTTTCCGAAGCCGCCGGAGGCAATTAGCGAGTCCCGGAGAACTTTCTCGTCCACCGCTTAGTGTGTTCAGCTGAGCGCCCATCCCGTTCAAAGCTAGTTGGGCTTCCAGATTCTTAGATTGCCGATCTAGGGCTCTGACTTCAACTTTCATCTTGTCCAGATCAGCAATCGCCCGCTTCTTCCGGCCATTGGCGTGCTTCACGTCTGCGTCGCGTTCTTCACCAGACCTTCAAGTCGAGCCACCTCTGTAGCCAGGTCGGCGCCTTCTTCTGCTCGGCCTCACGGGCTTGTTTCTCCCGCTCGGCCGATGGACCCCGAGACTTGGAGTTTTTCCATGAGATCCTCCACTCGGCCAACCGATGGCTAGTGGCGATTTGCTCGCCCAATGTCGTAAGGGAAACAATAAAATCGTAAACCAAACAGAGGTGGCACAAGAAGAAAATGAACCCACCGAGTGGCTCACGATGTGGTTATCACCAAGTCGCTACGCCATGAGGGCCACCCTAACTGAAAGGCCCTCAAAAGCTTGGCGAGCGGACCTCAAGGTTATCTCATGAACGGGCTTGAAGGCCGATCGACAGACAATAAATATTCCTCCGATGGGAATCGAAGGTAGTCTTCGGCACTTCCTCAGACCTCGTCGCCTGGCCCGAGGACTCCCCAATGGTTGAAGTTTCACCCAACCGTCGTAAGCGACAATGAGTCGGTGGAGGAGAGCCGAGGGTTGTGCGGTGGGCGAGGCCACCGAGGTCCCGATCCGCGATGGCGTCGGATCCGCGAAGCGACCTCGCGCCTGTGGTTCGCCTTTGGGTCATGGAAGGTCGGGTCTCTTCGACGCTTCGCCGAACTTCCTGTGGTGAATCCCTACTGAGGGACTCTCACCACCGGGCAGAGGAACAGGATCCGCCTCAACCTCCGCTGAAGCGGATGGAGTAACTGCTGCATGACCGCCCCTCTCCTCAGAGGCCGCCGGCGGTCAGATTAGACCCGCCATGAGTTCTTTTTGGTAGTCACCAATTTCCACGGCTTTTAATTTCAGATGATCAGTAGCCTTGGAGCGCCACATGACTTCAAATGCAGAGAAAAAATTAAAATCAGTTAGACAAAAAAAGACGAAGTGAGTAAAGAGTCCTTACTCATGCGGTAGGGAAGATTGGCCCGAACGGGAGATAATCCAAAAATGTACAGCACCCCCTTGAGAAGCAACTGGTCGATTTTGTACCGCTGACCGGATAACCAGTTTGCCGCATGAAGGTAGGCTGGATTGCTTCTGAATTTGCCGAGCTCCGGCTGGGTCGGCACAGCGGTCTGCCATTTGGTTCGGAATGCTGGCCGCTCGGGAAGTCGTATATAGAAGAAAAACTCCTTCCAGTGCTTGTTGGAGGTCGGCATATTATCAAAAAATTTGAAGCCTATTCTACTTTGGAAAATAAAGGTGCCCAACTCGGATTGTTTGGGGTAGAAGAAGAAGTGGAATATTTTGGGGTCAAGTGGAATACTATGCAGCCTAAAGAGGACGACCACCCCGCTCAGCAGCCTAAAGGAATTCGGCACAAGTTGGCCGAGCGGGATGCGGAAATAATTACAAACTTCCAAAATAAATGGATGGGTAGGAAATCTAAGGCCGCCCTGGAATTGGTCTAGAAAAAAGCAAATGGTACCGATCGGCGGGTTATGGGGCCGATCGGTCGGGTCGGCTATAACTATTTCATGGTCGTCCGGGATCCCGTACGTCCGAACAAGACGCCGAGCGCCCTCCTCGTCAAATTTACTTTCCATACTCATATACCATGGACCGTGAACATGGGTAGCGGGTTCGGAAGAGCTCGCCATCTCGAAGAGACAAAAGGATAGCAACGAAAGAGAGGTGAAACGATTAGGAAAGACCTGGTAAGCGAGGAAAGAAGGCTCACTAAGAAGGAGATGGGCGAAGAAGATCGCCGGTGAGAGGATAGCCGCCGAAAAACGGGAACTGGATCGCCGGAGGCCGCAGCAACAGAGGAGTCAGAAGGACAAAGCACGAGCAAAGATGCGGCAGAGGAGGAGGACTAAGGCTTTATACGGCCGAAGTCGATTGGCCTCCATCGTCCGATCCAGGTCACGAGAAACAAGGACGTCATCGGGTCGTCCATTTCAAAACAATCGGCGTCCCATCGTACGGATCATCACCGCCACGCGAGAAGAGCCACGTGGCGCTCTGTCACCAGGTGCAATTAATGCGCCCATACCGCGCATGCTTCGACTTAATGAAAAGGATTTGCGTGATTTTCGAGAAGATTTAGACAAGCAAACATCTACGTGGAGCGCCAAGACATTCAAAACGAAGAGCCGAGCGGCTGAATTTGGCATAACGAACGCAAGGGATATTATAATTACCAGAAGGCGACGATCACCGCCGACATAGTTCAGCCACGGACTCACGGCCTTCGACTAGACTCAAGGGGAGGCAAGTGATCCGCTGAGAATGGGGACCCATCAAGGGTCCCACTGAGGATGATGGAGGGATGACTGTTGTAAGGGCCGAAAGGCTGAGCAGTCCAAGCGGAGCCGATATAACCCAGCCATAGGCTTGGGTTTCCGACGCCAAGGCGGGAGGACTGAATGGGCCGATGCTCAGGTAAAGGCTCAAGGGTCGAGCGGGTGGTCCGTTCGGCCAGGATAAGGGCGAGGATACAAAGGTTAGCCGAACGACCTATTCGTTCGGCTCGGGATATGGGATGTCAGCAAAGGCATGCCTAATGATTATGCCATACACAAGATTTCACGATAGAGGATCTAGCCGTCACATCATGAAGAGGTTGATACAGTAGCGGTATGACCTTATGGATGCCCTTCTGACAGACCCATACCTGGGCATGGTCGAAAGCAGGTGATTGCTTTGATTGGCGTGCCCAGACTCCTTTGAGAGGTATATATAAGGTCTCCATTTCTTCACCGGAGGTACACGAGTCTTCTGTTTCTAATCCACCTCTTTGTTATTCCTCGCCTGACTTGAGCGTCGGAGGGCCGTCGCCGGGACACCCCTCCCGGCTCGGTTTTGTTGCAGGTTCGCCGGAGCACTCGAGGATCTAGCAGGGAGCGCCACATCCCCAGCGTTCGTTGACCCCTGGTTCGGACAGGATCAATAACTGTTGGGAACTTTTCTAAGATGTCCCTGATTTTTTCTAATATACCAATTCAATTTCCCGTAAATTCTAAGTTTTTATTTTGGGAATTTATTATTATTTTTCAATTTTTCAAATTTGATTTTTAATTTTTCATTTTCTAATTTTAAATTGTCAAATAATTCTAATGAGCATGAATTTTCTAATTTCCTTTTCAATTCAGTGTTTTCTTTTTCTAATTTTGCTAGATCTTTCGTAAGCACTTTGATAAATTTAAAAAGATTGAGTAGAGGTGAGATCACGTATCTTACTTACCTCACTTGGTGATGCTCCCCCTTCATCGTAGCTTTCCTCTTCTGATTCTCCCCCTTGATCTATGCTCATCTCTGAGTCTGAGTCATCTTCAAAGAGATGGTTGGCCATCAATACCACTCCTGAGAAGCCTTCGATTTCTGACTCGGAGGTTGAAGAATCATCCCATGTAGCCTTCAAACTCTTGCGTTTAGAGGGTGTCGGTCTTCGAGTCTTTTCCTTGTCCTTTTTCTTTAATTTGGGGTAGTCATCCTTGATGTATCCTTCCTCGTTACAGTTGTAGCATCGAACCGTCTTTTTACGTTGATTCTTCCTTGACCACGATCGAAATTTATTAGTTTTAAGAAATTTATTGAAACGTCTTACCAGTAGCGCCGCTTCGGTTTTGTCGATTGACGCTTCAGAGTCGGGGTCGTCCTTTTCGGCTTGTAGGACAATGTTGAGGTTTGATTTTTCTACTTGTTTAGGCTTTGCAAGTCAAGACTCGTGAAGTTCGAAAGTAGAAAATAAACTTTCTAAACTACTTATCTCAAAGTCCTTAAAGATGTAGTATGCATCTACTAAGGGCGCCCACTCCGGAGTTCTAAGGAAGACGTTGAGCACATACCGGATAGAGTCTCGGTTCGTTACCGATTCGCTGAGATTTGTCAGTTGCGTTATCAACTCCTTGATTCTCGCTTGAAGTTGCGCTACCTTTTCACCATTGTTCATCCGGAGGTTCGTTAGCTGAGTCCGGAGGATGTCCCGCCTTGCCAATTTTGCTTCTGAGGTACCTTCGTGAAGCTCCAGGAATTTTTCCCAGAGGTCTTTGACGGAGTCGTAGTTTCCGATCCGACTTACCTCCTGAGGCGGCAGAACGCTGAGCGGGTGGAATTTCGCCTTTTCGTTGGCCACAAAATCTACTTGCTCCTTCTTCGTCCAGTTGTATTCTTCCTTGTCTTTAGGTGCTGCGAAACCATATTTCATAATAAGAAGAATATCAAACTCTATTTTGAAAAATACCTCCATTTTGCGTTTCCACGTAGCGAAGTCTCCGTCGAACTTCGGGGGATGAATGTTCGCGACGACATCGTCTTGATCTTTGTGCTTCAGTCAACGGTTAGTCCTTTTGAGGCTGTCGGACTCTGATACCACTTGTTGGTGCAGCAGGGTCGGCAAGAGGGGGTGAATTGTTTGCAAAATAAAAGTATACCCTCCTCTATTCTTTCAATCAAACAATGCAATAGTAATAAAATAAACTAACAGAAACAAAAGAGAAAGACTCAGCAATTTACTTGGTTACAACCAAGAAGATTGTTAATCCAAGGCAGTAGAAAAAGCTCTAAAAGATCTCTTTCTCTGAAGGCGGAGAAGCCTTTTATACACTAGAAGCTCAGAACTATTGTTAGAAATGAATACAGAGTTGATTGCTTGATTGATCTTCATTTCCTAGCTGCAGAAGCCTTTATATAGCTCCTGGAAAGTTTATCTCGAGGGTCTAAGGCGCCTCCAATAGGGGTTCAAGATGCCTCCAATAGTTTGATCGGATAAAACTTTATCCGAATCCAAATGACAACTTTGGCTGGGTGAGGCGCCTCAAACAACCTTGGAAGCGCCTTGGACTGGTCTAAGGGGCCTCCAAGCTATCTGAGGCGCCTCAGACAGTGCAGACTGCGGAGGCGCCTTCAGCACTTCATTGAAGGTGCCTCCAGCTAGCTTTCCAGCTCCTTTTGACTTCCTTTAGGCTTCCGATCTTCCGATAGCTTGGGTGATTGCGGCCAACTGGAATAGGGCTCACCCGAACCCAATTCTCGGCCTTTTCCTCGAGCAGGCTTCCGTCCCGGCTTCTCGTCCCTCTAACGCCGCGTACGTTCTTTTCGTCCACCGGTGTACTCTTCCGCAGCTCTCTCGTCCTTCGGACGCACCGAGCCCGTCGGCTCCCTTCCCGTGCCTCCCTTCTCGCTAGCTACGTCTTCTGCTCGACTTCCTGTGCTCCTAAGTTCTTGTACACTTAGACACAGGAACGAGATAACTAGCAAGACCTAACTTAACTTGGTTGATCACATCAAAACACTCACGGGGTCCAACAATTTCTACCCTAAATTTGTATGTTTCTTTAAGGAAAGATGTCAGAGACACTTTATGATTTGTCTTTTCCTAGTAATACTTTAAGACAACGTGTCAGTACTTTGAAAGACATGCATAAAGCAACAATGGCACTATAAACACGGTCTCTATCTACAGACGGAGGTATGCGATGCTTCATATTTGAATACGTTCATTGCTAGTCTTTTTTTATTATTTTTCTCTTCCTCATATACGGATTATTGACTTAAACATCGAAAAGCCAACGCTGAGACCCCTTCTCTGACCCGACACTAACGCTCTTGATTTTGCAAGACAACGAGGAGTATTCTTTCAATCAACACCAAAGTCATGTTCCTAACTAATCGTCTTTTCAACTTTCAAACATGATCATATAGCACTACCATTGATCATGTCCGAAAGTCGAGGTGATGAACGCTGGGGATATGGTACTCCTGTTGACCGGACGTGGATCTTCGATGAGACTAGCCTGCAAGCACAAAGTGTCAGTGCCGAGCCAGGGAATGGTTCCCCGACGATGGCCCTCCGACGTTCAAGTCACACCTCAAGCGAAAGCAGCAAGCAAGCAAAGAAACAAAAGTGGCAGCGTAATTGTAGCTCCTTGGCCATCGCTACAGTAGCTATAGTTATACTGTCACTTTCGTTTCTTTGCTTGCTTGCTTGCTGCTTTCGCCGGAGGTCTGACTTGAACGTCGGAGGGTCATCGTCGGAGAACCACTCCTTGACTTGACACTGACGCTTTGTGCTTACAAGCTAGTCTCATCGGAGGTCCACGTCTAATCAACAGGAACACCATATCCTCAACGCAATTCAATTTTAGGACAGGATCAACTATCATATGAATCATCTATGTCAACTCATGGGAGTCTCTTTATTACATCATGATTTGAACAATTCATGGTTGATTGTCTGCTGATATTATATTGAATTCGGACACGCACTGATCTATTCCTAATTACGGTTTGTTTACTTGAGTAGAAACATCGCCATTTTCTCTCTCGATCTTTCGTTGTAAACACCGCTAGTGTTGTTCCTCCTTCACGTGGACCTTGATCAATATTGCGCATTAGCCCGCAAGTTTCACCACCGTCAGATGGAATCATTGTGGCCGTCAGATTTAGGTCATGCTCTCAATCACTCTATCGTTCCTTTAAAGCCTCCTTCCACCACTCAGATGGCCCTTCCTTAGGTTCTTTTCGCCCTCTAGTCTTCTGCGAGGCGGCGCCGGAGTGAGAGTCGAAGAATCGGTGAGATGGTGCAGAGGTTAACCTACCGCAAGAGGCATAGCTATGCCACCAAATCTAATCAGACTCGCGTCGTCAAAACCCCAGGTAAAAAGATCCGAATCTTTCTCGTTGATGGTCCAGTTTTCTCGAAGATTGATTCCATCGTCCATTTGATGTCCGTACAGTCTCTTGTAAAAGATTTGTGATTTCATTAAGTATTGGTTCTGAAACTTTAGCATACAGCGCATGCGTTTCTCTTCCATGGATTTATTTACATTTTGTTTTGTTTCAAAAATGTAGGGGGGAAGCTCGTGTATCAGTACACGCATAAGAGAGCCAGCGGCCCGAAATGCCCTGTTACCGGGAAGAGGATTCAAGGGGTATGCAATTCGTAGCTCCTGATTCGCCGATGGATATTTTGTTGAATGATTATCTCGCTAAAGAACTGTCATAGTCTAGATCTTTTGTAAATTGTATTGTTTTGAAACATATCTGGATTATTAGTGCAATGCTACATAGATGTACTTATTTTTCCCAGGCATAAAAAAAAATTAAATTTCAACAAAAAATGGTCCTTCACAGATTTCGACAAAAGTCTAGTGCAGGTGAAAACATCCTGCTTTTTGCAATAAATCTCTTAGCGTTTTGGCTCTATTCAGTTGCCCTAAAATGGATGGCATGAATCCATGTGCCCTAATTTAACAAAGAAAAATGAAAGTAGATTAATGAAATTTTATGAAAATATGTCATCATTGATTGAACTGTTGCATTTATCTTTAATAATTTAGTGTTTTTATTGTTTATATTCAATTTAAGGTTTGAGAATTGGCATTCGAGTTGTTTGGAATGGTAAGTAATCTATTTAAAATTACTTTTGTTGAAAAATGGTGTAATGACAAGAAAATGACCATTGTAATTCCTTGCTTAGTTCCCCTGAAAGTTTTTACATGATGTTGAAAGGTGCATTTGCAGGTTTTCACAGTGATGTGAAGTTTTTGTTTTTTGTCTGTTTAATCATTTCTGCTGCTTTACTATTAAAAGTGGTATTTACAATCTTGATCAACATGTTTCAAATCTGAAAGGTGGTATGTTGTATATAGTGCTTTTGGTAGAAAGACAATTCAGGCGTGTCCAAGCTGGATATCAATGATACCATGTGAACTTATAAGGTTGTCTAGACTTTGCTAATTTTGAGCTGTTTCTGCTTAATATGGAAATATAATGATCAATCATATTAATTGATACTATGTTGCTCATCAAATTATCTTGTCTATTGACAAGATAAACCTCTTCACATTCATGGTTCAGTTTGTGCTGGTACAGTTTAAATTATAGATATTTTGGCATACTGATTTCTGGGGACATGGTTGCTCGCTGTTCATCTGCCATCTGGTTTTGCTTATTTGTCATATTTGAACTGAATTCCACCTTTGGTGGTATTTGGTCTATATGTTACCATGTCTATATCTAGTGACCACTGGTATCTTGTGGCCAAACTTTCCTGGATTTGACCTTTCTTCTTTAGACAACTATGTTGAAAATTTGTTCTTGTATCACTTATGAAACAGCAGATTACTAGCTTTTCTTTTGTTGCTTTTACGTGCAAAAAGTTAATTCTTTTCCACATGCATGCAAGTTTGAATGCATGAAAAAACTCATCTTTTGGTGCATATCATTCTAATTGTAATTTTAATCCACATCTTGAAAACCTGTTTGTCAAATGAAGGTCTTGTATGTGTTCATTTCCCTTACTCAATGGGACTATCCATTTGTGCTCGTGGAGAGAATTATTTTGTAGTGCTCATTGCTGATGCAATAAGAGATGTTGATTATATGCTATGTTTTTGTTAACGATAAGCCTTCTTATTCACGTGCCATTTTACTATATCTTGAGGATTACATATTGCCTGTTTATTGAAAGGTCTTGATTTGTTTTCTCTCCCTAAAGTGGATGATACTCTTTGTTTGTTTTTCAGATTCCTCACTTGAGACCTACCCAGTACAAGAGATCCCGACTGTCCCGAAACAGGAGGACTGTTAACCGAGCCTATGGTGGAGTGTTATCTGGTGGTGCAGTAAGAGAAAGGTTGAAACTTGTGGTTTTGCTTGTTAGCTAGCTGCCTAGCTTACTGATCTCGCTAGATTCTGAATCAATCTTTGTCGATTTGCAGGATCATTCGTGCTTTTTTAGTCGAAGAGCAGAAGATCGTGAAGAAAGTTCTGAAGATTCAGAAGGCTAAAGAAAAGCAAACATCCAAGAGCTAAGCCATCATTTGAAATGCCATCATTTGAAGAGTCTAAATGCTTTACTCTCATTTTGAATTTTGTTTGTTTTTCACTCGATCTATATCTTTATGGCAACTTTAAAGACAATAGTTGGTTGAATTGTTTGTCGTTTATCTGCATGCTGAACAAGTGAATTATTATATTTCCTGAAATCTAGTAGGTTTTTATTGGATGAGTATGGTGTTTCTATTCGTTATTTTATTCTATTCTGTATTTGTTTGCAACATTGGTCTTCAGAAAATAAATATTTTCTAAACAATTTTTTTTGCTCCATGTTTGTTATTATTATTATTATTATCTCAAATAATATGAGATTGGAGAAAGGACTAATATAATCATGTTTGATTGTGTGGCTGTCTATATATACATGTATATTTCTATATTCGTATTCATGACTAGTATTTTAAAAACATTGATGGGATATTAATCCTAACATATTTAAAAGTTCTAATTGATTTCCGCCTTACGTACTGTTTGCTTGATAAGAAGGAGGTGAAGTGAAAAAAATTTCCCATTTCTCAAATGATTTTCATCCAAGATTTTACCTTGAAATAAATAATCTTCAAATATTAAATTACAATTAAAAAAAAAAAAAAAAGTGGAACCGTCACATCAGCGGCTCCCCTAGAGTCGGTCCCATGGATATGGAGGGAGGTAAATACAGGTACACAGGTGGAAAGTGCATAGCGGAGACGTTAACCCCAGGCAGTGACACTCCGAGGATCGACCCTTGGACCTTTCAGCTACAGAATCATGCACTTTCCATCTATGCTACGACAAAGATTAAATTACAATTGATGGTACAACCTGTGGCCTCCATGAGTTTTGGTTATAAAAACAAAAACAAAAAAAAAATGGAAATAAGATGTATTTTTTTAAAAACAAATTTTAGACTCCCGAGAAGTCAAAAATAGTATATTTAGACCTTTGCAACTTAAAAATTTTTGGAAAAAAAATAAATCTTTTTTTTCTTGCGGCCTAATATCCCTACATCAGGGCCTGATAGACTAAGCAAAAAAATTTTATTTTATTTTTAAATCTTTGAAAAAAAAAATAAATCTTTGTTTTTTTCTTGATATATGTTGGGCATAATATCCCTATATCAGGACCTGATATGTTTAGGGATGATAATGGGGTGAGGCGGAGACAGGTTTATCATTCTCATCTCCGTCTCATTCTCATTTTTTTCGAATTCGGAGATTCTCCGAATCCGAACCCACGGGAATCGAACCCAGGGAATCAAATCCTCATCTCCGTCCCGATCCCCGCCTCATTCCCAAATTTAATTTATATTATTATTATTATTATTATTTAATAATTATTATTAATGATAATATTAATATTAATATCAATATTAATAATATTATTATTAATAATATTTTCAAAAATTTTAATACTAATATTAACACTATTATTAGTATTTTTAAAAAAATCATATTATTATTTATTAATATTAATAATAATAATATTCGGGGCGGGTTCGGAGATGAGGATTGTATTCCCATACCCTTCCTGAACCTGCCCCAATTCCGAAAAATTGAGGATTTCCATCTCCATTTCGAATTTTTCTCACGGGATCTCAAATCTACAGAGAAAATTGTCATCCTTATATATATATATATATATATATATATATATATATATATGATCCGGATATAGTTGAGTGGCAGAGATGAAATTAGGAGGAAAAGACAGGGGCATTTAGGTCTTTTAGGGGGAAGCTAGGGCTTTGAAAGGGAAAAAAAGGCTCGGGTTTGAAGGGGAGGGGAGGCGGCGGCAGAGAGAGGGGGCACGAAAGGAAGAGAGGGGAACTTTTTGGGAGGTGGCGGTTGGATTGGCACTGCCACCGGCGACAGGCACTCATAGCTGCCTCCTCCTCTCCACTCGCCGACGACGATGCCCTGGAGGATCTGCTGTCTCTAGCGGGCGTACCCGCTGCCGCCTTCTCCCGCAACCGCTGCCGGCTCCAGTAGGTGCCAGCCGCTGCCAATGCCGCCAGCGACCATTGTCGTCGCCCTAGGCCACCTCCAGTGGTCGTGGATGTCACCGCCATCGCCCCCAGCGAGTATCGACGCCTCTCCCATACTGTCGGCAGCGAATGTTTCCGCCGGCTGTGACTTCCGGCGGCGGTCAGCGCCTCCCGCCGGCCGTGTGCCTCCTCCAGAAGCTGCCGTTACCGGCATCTCACGCTGTAGCCACCGCCGCAGCCGTCTTTGGCGGCCAGCACCTCCGGTCTCCCGACCGTCGATTCCGACGGCGGTACAGCCGCTGTCCTCGCCGCGTGCGGCACAGATCTGACCCAGTGCAGTGTTTCCGGACATCGGTTGTGT
The DNA here is from genome assembly GCF_018446385.1 of Zingiber officinale. Lineage (NCBI taxonomy): Eukaryota > Viridiplantae > Streptophyta > Magnoliopsida > Zingiberales > Zingiberaceae > Zingiber > Zingiber officinale. The sequence goes on from NC_055997.1 coordinate 112,250,376, forward strand.
TTCCGGCCATCGAGCCGTGTGGTGTTTCATTATTCAGATTGTTATCATGCCATCGGACCGTGCTCCGTCCTGCGGATCTATATCGCTTCCGGCTTCGAGCTACTGGAGCCAGCTACGCGTTTGGTGGACAGTTATCTACTATTCGGGATCACGACGACTCGGTCAGTTTCACGACCAGCTCACTCATCCATCCGAGGGCGCCCCCCTGGGCCAGGGTACGTTCTCGTACCTTCTTTGCATTTATATCAATATTCTACTATTATCTGGATATTTATGCATTTGTGGGATTCGCCTCGAGCACCGAGGTACCAGAGACCGGGGGAACCCGGTCGCTGGATACAGGTACAGTTGACCGGAGGAGGACTTCAGACGACTTGGTCAACGTAGCGGACAGCTCATCGACCTGGTCATGAGGATGCGGTCAACCTTCCAGACACGTCATACCGGCAGGTTCGTTTTCTCAGCTTTCAGACAGGATCAAAATGGCGCCGTCTGTGGGAACGTGCCTGATCTGGAACGTGAAGATGGACGATGTCGGAGAGTTCTGCCATCCTCATGACTTCGGTCAGTTTTTCTGTTATCTGTTCTTTGTCAATTATATGATCTGTATTAGTCGCTCGACCGAAGACCCTCGAGCCGTTCGGCCGGGTATATGGTATCCGAGCCCAGCACTCGATGTGAAGGCCCGAGCCGTTCGGCCGGGTGTATGGTATCCGAGCCCAGCGCTCGATGTGAAGGCCCGAGCCGTTCGGCCGGGTATATGGTATCCGAGCCCAGCGCTCGATGTGAAGGCCCGAGCCGTTCGGCCGGGTATATGGTATCCGAGCCCAGCGCTCGATGTGAAGGCCCGAGCCGTTCGGCCGGGTATATGGTATCCGAGCCCAGCGCTCGATGCGAAGGCCCGAGCCGTTCGGCCGGGTATATGGTATCCGAGCCCAGCGGCCGGTCGGCCGGGTATATGGTATCCGAGCCCAGGGCTCGATGTGCCGTTCGGCCGGGTATATGGTATCCGAGCCGGCGCTCGATGTGAAGGCCCGAGCTGTTCCGGGTATATGGTATCCGAGTCCAGCGCTCGATGGCCCGAGCCGCTCGGCCGGGTATATGGTATCCGAGCCGGGCTCGATGTGAAGGCCCGAGCCGTTCGGTAGTATGGTATCCGAGCCGGGCCGATGTGAAGGCCCGAGCTTCGGGATATGGTATCTCGAGCCGGCCGATGTGAAGGCCCGAGCCATTCGCCGGTATATGGTATCCGAGCCCGGCGCTCGATGACGAAGGCTCGGCCGGGTATATGGTATCCGAGCCCAACGCTCGATTGAAGACCCGTTCGGCCCGGTATATGGTATCCGAGCCCCCGATGCGGCGTCCGAGCTAGATATGGTATCCGAGCCCGCCGATCCGAGCCGTTCGGGTATATGGTATCACGGAGACCGACGAGCACCGTCGTTAAAATCGAGAGTCGGACCGGCGACTATCTCTCCGGCGATCGACCAAGGGTATGGTCGTGAGATCTTCAAACCTCGGGACCGTCGTCGAGGGGCAGGATCGGCGACTATAAACCTCCGGCGACCGACCAAGAGTCGGACGCAGTCGGGCCGGCGACTATAAACCTCCCGGCGATCGACCAAAGAGTCGAGAGTCGGGCCGGCGACTATAAACCTCCCGGGCGACCGACCAAGAGTCGGGACGCAGTCGGGCCGGCGACTATAAACCTCCCGGGCTGAAGACCTCTGCACGGACCAGCATATCATATATTCTCTCCCCTGTTCGGGGTCGAGTTATCACTGAAGGCCCCCGAGCCGTTCGGCCGGGAGGTTTATATCCGAGCCACAGGCTCGAAGACGAAGGCCCCCGAGCCGTTCGGCCGGGAGGTTTATATCCGAGCCACAGGCTCGAAGACGAAGGCCCCCGAGCCGTTCGGCCGGGAGGTTTATATCCGAGCCACAGGCTCGAAGACGAAGGCCCCCGAGCCGTTCGGCCGGGAGGTTTATATCCGAGCCACAGGCTCGATGACGAAGGCCCCCGAGCTGTTCGGCCGGGAGGTTTATATCCGAGCCACAGGCTCGAAGACGAAGGCCCCCGAGCCGTTCGGCCGGGAGGTTTATATTCAAGCGATAATCACCGGTTTCGGACCAGTTCAGCGGACCAGCACATCATATGTCTATATCCCCCGTTCGGGTTGAGCGACCTTCACTGGTCACGGACCAGATTCATGATCATCTATCTCCCCCGTTCGGGGTCGAGCAATCGTCCGCCCGGCATCTATCTGAATGATCGACGTCATCGCAGTCGCACGCGCGGCATCGTCCGCCCGGCATCTATCTGACCGATCGACGTCACCACGGTCGCACGCGCGACATCGTCCGTCCGGCATCTATACATCCGATCGGCAGCATTACGATCGTTCGCACGACTGCATCCGTCCGGCATCTATCCATCCGATCGGCATCATTCCGATCGCTCGTTCAGCATTGCCAACTCCTCGCTATTCGACTGCCGGACCAGCATTTTGTGTTCGCTCGTTGACCATTCTCGATGTTGCTCATTCAGCACGTCAGGCCAGCATTTCATGATCGACTGATCGTCATTTTCTCTGTCGCCCGTTCGGCGTTGTCCGCTCACCGTCTACTCACTCGATCGACATCTTTTCGATCATCCGTTTGGCCACACCGCTTGATCTAGGTCGCACGCCCGGCCTCGTGCCGGTCTATTCAGCGTCCCACGTGCCGCTCGGTCGGCTGTCAGTTTACATGTCGATCACTCAGCGTGTTGTCGTTCGCTCAACATCTTCCGCTCAGCGTCTATCCACCCGATCGGCATCACTTCGATCGTCCGGTCGGTATCTTCGTGGCTGCGTACTAGGTCGCTGGAGACAGTATACTTTGGGTTCAGCGATTTGATTTTGATATCGTGAGCGGTTCAGCCCTTTGCAATAGACTGTCCAGTCAGTCGGACTCACGCCTCCTTCGACTAGACTTGAAGGGGAGGCTTGTGATCCGGATATAGTTGAGTGGCAGAGATGAAATTAGGAGGAAAAGACAGGGGCATTTAGGTCTTTTAGGGGGAAGCTAGGGCTTTGAAAGGGAAAAAAAGGCTCGGGTTTGAAGGGGAGGGGAGGCGGCGGCAGAGAGAGGGGGCACGAAAGGAAGAGAGGGGAACTTTTTGGGAGGTGGCGGTTGGATTGGCACTGCCACCGGCGACAGGCACTCATAGCTGCCTCCTCCTCTCCACTCGCCGACGACGATGCCGTGGAGGATCTGCTGTCTCTAGCGGGCGTACCCGCTGCCGCCTTCTCCCGCAACCGCTGCCGGCTCCAGTAGGTGCCAGCCGCTGCCAATGCCGCCAGCGACCATTGTCGTCGCCCTAGGCCACCTCCAGTGGCCGTGGATGTCACCGCCATCGCCCCCAGCGAGTATCGACGCCTCTCCCATACTGTCGGCAGCGAATGTTTCCGCCGGCCGTGACTTCCGGCGGCGGTCAGCGCCTCCCGCCGGCCGTGTGCCTCCTCCAGAGGCTGCCGTTACCGGCATCTCACGCTGTAGCCACCGCCGCAGCCGTCTTTGGTGGCCAGCACCTCCGGTCTCCCGACCGTCGATTCCGACGGCGGTACAGCCGCTGTCCTCGCCGCGTGCGGCGCCATCGAGCCGTGTGGTGTTTCATTATTCAGATTGTTATCATGCCATCGGACCGTGCTCCGTCCTGCGGATCTATATCGCTTCCGGCTTCGAGCTACTGGAGCCAGCTACGCGTTTGGTGGACAGTTATCTACTATTCGGGATCACGACGACTCGGTCAGTTTCACGACCAGCTCACTCATCCATCCGAGGGCGCCCCCCTGGGCCAGGGTACGTTCTCGTACCTTCTTTGCATTTATATCAATATTCTACCATTATCTGGATATTTATGCATTTGTGGGATTCGCCTCGAGCACCGAGGTACCAGAGACCGGGGGAACCCGGTCGCTGGATACAGGTACAGTTGACCGGAGGAGGACTTCAGACGACTTGGTCAACGTAGCGGACAGCTCATCGACCTGGTCATGAGGATGCGGTCAACCTTCCAGACACGTCATACCGGCAGGTTCGTTTTCTCAGCTTTCAGACAGGATCAATATATATGCTCCTATCCACGACTAAGCAAAAAAACTTATTTTTTAAAAAATCTTTGGATAACAACAAGGAAAATTAAAAATAGTAAAGTGACGTATTTAAACTTCTTACAAATTCAAAATTTCACAGGATTTTGAATGAGTACAATATTCTCATATTAAGTCTAACAATGTTTGAGAAAATATGAAAGGAAAAAGATTTATGATCTTGTTTGAAAGTCATGAATACTGGAGATATGATATTTTTCTTGATTTCCGGTGGACTTTACTTCGACTTACAATATAAGTAGTATCAATATCGAGTCAGGGAAGAGATTTCCGGCGATGATCCTCCGACGCTCAAGTCAGTCTCCGGCGAAGCAAGAAGAAGAAGTAACAAGAACTGTAGCGCAACAGTAAATATCACATGTAACGCATACCTCCGTCGATGGTTGGATCCTCTTTATATAGAGCTCCTGTAACGCGCGTGCACGCTTCCTAAGACAGATACGCATCTCAACGCTTTCCCTAAGAAGACGTGTAAGTAAAGTGTCCCTGACATAGTACTTTAACAGGCCGAACATATCTCTGAAGTGACAATGGAATCTTCCGTCGTACGATCCTCTGTCTGACCATGTCGTCTGTCAACGACACTAGCTCCCAAAATGATGTCACAAGATATCCTACGTGTCTGTTGTTCGATTGAGCGAAATAGCCGCTCGGCTGGAATTCTGCTGCCCACATGATACCTGTTGTCGGGCCGAGCGAGATAGCCGCTCGGCCGGAAGTCCACTGTCCAAGTGTTGTCTGTTGCGGGGCCGAGCAGAAGTCTACTATCCGCATGCGTGGCTAATGTTGAGTCTGCTGCTCGGCCAAGCTGGGGAGCAGCTCGGCTCGACTTCTGGGCATCGTCCCTTAAGCGGCAGTTGTTTGATTGCTCGTGTCGAAGACGGTGGGTTGGAGCTTAATCCCTAGTCGGAGTGTGATTTGCCTCGACCGGCCGATACCGTCTATCCGTTGACCGTTTTGACTTTGACCACTTTTGATTCCTACCGTGATACCGGTGTGAGGGCCTTCATCATTACCGCATCAATTTATTTTTTTTTAAGTTTTGGACCATCACTAAGGAAGCTAAAAAGAATAATAGAGAATATATTTGGGCATAGGTATAACCTAAACTCTCTAAATAGATCAATATATTTTAATTAAAATTTATTCATCGACCTTTCTCATATTGCCATCATTTTACTTGATTAGAGTCCTCTTGGATGGGTCTAATAGCTAGCGCATAAGGTGTTACCACCATAAGGTCTGGGGTTTGAATCTCGGCAAAGTCGAAGTAATGCCTCCCTTATGTGCTAGTCACTATTCCAAAGGCTAGTAGTCGTCTGTGATTTACCTCCTCCGTGTTGACCCTGGGACGGGTTGGCGGGAGGCGCTAGGGTGAATGTATTCGCCTTTTGCCATCATTTTACTTGATTAGAGTTTCAGGGTTGATCCTGTCCGAAAGCTGAATCAACGGACGCTGGGCACGTGGCACTCTCCCCAGCGGCTGACGTAGATCTCCTGACTGTCCGCACGGACCTCCGGTAAACCTGCACAGAAGTCGGGCCGGGAAGAGGTTCCCGGCGACGACCCTCCGACGCTCAAGTCAGGTGATCCGGTAGTAAGAGTGGGCCCCCCCCTTTTCTTGCAAAGTCAACGCCAAGGGGAAGTCACCGGAACAGCCGCCCACCCAGAGGAGAGTGTGGTCCGACCGGACGGACGGCCGTAGACGGCCGGTCCGATTGGACTACCGGCCGGCCGATGGAATCGAGTACCTGGAGGGGTCCGGCCGGCTCGCACTTATAGTTGGGAGGCACCCTGTCAAATCGGGGTTCCGACGCTCAGTTAAAAAGGTCATGGACCGAGCTGACCTTTTGACCGACCGCAGTCATAAAGCACCCCTGTTTGTTAGTCTCCACAAAGCACAAGTAAACCACTGCGGATGTCCGGTCGGATGTTTAGGTATCTGTCCGCTCGGACTACAAGTTTGGAGCAAAGGAAAAGGCCAGAGGATTTCTTTCTTTGACAACCTGTAGGTTTCACGTGTGTGCCATGCTCCAAATCTTGTGACAGGGGATTCTGCTGTCCCATCGAGGGCATGCTTTGACTGTAGCGATATGGGTCAGGTAAACTTTCTGACAGCCGCGTACCTAGGAAAGGACAAGTAAGCTTTCTGACAGCCGCATACCTAGGATAGGACAGAGGACACTTATGCACCTTGGTACGCGTGCCCAAACCTTTCACAGCTCTATATAAAGAACCTCAGGTTTCATCGACAAAGGATTCGGGGTACGTACTCTGAGACTTTGGGAGCCACCTTGTTCATCGTAATTTACCTGACTTGAGCGTCGGAGGGTCGTCGCCGGGAACCCCCTTCCCGGCTCGACTTCTGTGCAGGTTAGCCGGAGCATCGCGCCACCAGTCGGAGATCTACATCATCAAGCCAGGGAGCGCCACGTGCCCAGCGTCTGTTGATTTCTGGTTCGAACAGGATCATCAGGTAAGAGAACAATGAAGAAGTGGCTCCCAGTATCAAAGAACACGTACCTTTGGTGAAGTGCAAAGCTCCTTATATAGAGCTGGGGAGGAGCTCAGGCACACATACCTAGGCAAACACGTGTCCTCAGCCCATACCCCAGTAAGGGCCTGTCAGCAAGCTTACATGACACCATACTGGTACAGTCCAAGCATGTCTTCGATGAGACAGCGGAACCCCTTGTCGTAAGACTTGGAGTATGACCGGATTATAGAGCATGCCCGCTGTCAGAAGATGTCCCTTGTCCTTTTCTCCTTACTCCCTGCTGGGCGTCCGGCCGGCCAGCACTCACCTTACGTCCGGCCGGTCATATATAGTGATCTACTTGGGAGATTTTCGGTAATGTGCTCTGTGGAGACTATTAGCAGTATTCTATCTTATGTCTTCGGCCGAGCGTGTCATCCGCTCGGCCCTACGATCCTGTTCAACGAGCGCCGGAACCCCGACTCCCGTCGGGGCGCCTTTTGCCATCAGATGGACACCGGTCGGCCGGCCGGGCGGTCGGCCCACCATTCTCCGGTCGGCATATCGATCCAACCTTTTCTAAGGTGTCCGATCGGTCCATCCTTCTCCGATCGGCCACCTGGCCTTTGACTTCCACGTGACGTTGACTCCCCAGGACGGGGGTCCCCTGTTCTTACCGCCGGATCAAGGGTTATAGTACCGTGGTAAAATATCCAGATTGTCGTCCAGGTATCTATGATTCGATTCCTAACTATAATATATTTATAAAAAAAATTCTTTTAAATAGGTCACGTAGTCACTATACATATTTCTCGATTTATTTTGATGATCGATGAAAACATTTTATGGAGCCGATGATGAAAAATTTGTTGGGTTTTTCGGGCCAGGAAAATCGCTTTTTCGCGTCGCGGAAACCCCGAAACTCCCTAGCCAACGGACCCGTGCGAAGAAAATTTTTGAAAAACATACGAGTACGAGTTTCTACCTAGATCTACATTAAGAGATTTATTACCCTTGATGTGCGCCCTTCGCATATCCCGCTCGTCCAAACGGTGTCAGATCTCGAAGTTGTCAACGTAGACAACTCTCTATACGTATCCACACGAACACGTAGATGGAAAAATCACACAAAAGGTGTGCTAGCACCTTTTGATGATTCGGCCAAGTTGAGGAGGAGAGGGAGAGGGAGAGCTAGAGGAAGGAGATGAAGTGAATGACCCTTGAATGAAAAATTCATTCCATACCATCACAATAGTGCCCCGCCACTTTCAAAAAGGTGTAACCCCCATTTCCACATTAAGTGCAATTAATGTGGAGCCATTAAAGTGAAGAATTGTAACCTCCATGAGGTGGCATCTCACTTAAGTAATCATGATGATGTGGAATCTCTTAGATCTATCTCTATAGATCTGTATCCCTAGAATGCGGTATACCTCACCTAAGTTCTTCATTGAGAAACAAGTCCCTAGCCAAGTCTTGACAGACTGTAGCAAAGGGATGTCTTTCTCAATGAGCAGTATGTCATCCACATACAATATGAGGAAGACAACTATGTCCCCTACAACCTTCTTGTAGACACAAGGTTCATCTTCGTTCTTGATGAAACCAAACTGTTTGATTGCATCATCGAATCGAAGATTCCAGCTCTGAGAAGCTTGCTTTAGTCGATAAATGGACCTATGCAGCTTGCATACTCTGCTAGTATGCTTTGAATCTACAAAACTCTCAAGTTGTGTCATGTACACATCCTCGAATAGGTTTCCATTCAGAAACGCAATTTTGACATCCATCTGCCAGATCTCGTTATCGTGGTAAGCTGCAATAGCAAGCATGATCCGAATGGACTTAAACATCGCTACTGGAGAAAATGTTTCATCATAGTCAATACCATGAATCTGCTTGAAACCTTTAGCTACCAAGCGACCCTTATAGATAAGTCCATCCATGTCAGTTTTTCTCTTAAAGACCCACTTGCACCCAATGAGTTTTACCCCTTCAGGTGGATCAACCAAAGTCCATACTTGGTTGGTGTACATGGATTCCATCTCGGATCTCATGGCTTCTTGCCATTTCTCGGAATCTAATCTCATCACAGCTTCCTGATAGGTGATAGGCTCATCATCCATGAGCACAACGTCATCATGGTCAGACAAGAGAAATGAGTATCTCTCAGGCTGACGACGTACCCTATCAGACCTGCAAAGAGGTATGTCTACTTGAACTGGTTGTTGTTCCTCAACTCTTTGTGGAACAACATCATCCACAACAGTATGTGGTTTCAGTTCAACTTCCATCGAGGCTTCAGTGCTATTGTTCGCATCTTGAACTTCTTCAAGATAGAACGTGTTCCCACTAGTCTTTCTAGAAACAAAGTTCCTTTCTAGAAAGACCCCAGTTTTTGCCACAACTACCTTGTGCTGACTGGGAATGTAGAAGTAATATCCCTTAGTTTCCTTGGGATATCCAATAAAATAGCACTTGTCAGATTTGGGTCATAACATGTCTGAGACTTGACGTCGAACGTAAGCCTCACAACCCCAAATCCTCATGAAAGACACCTAGGTATCTCTCCCAGTCCATATCCTATATGGTGTCTTTATCACGACCTTGAATGGAACTCGGTTGAGTATAAAAGCTGCCGTGTCTAAAGTATAGCCCCAAAGGTATGCCGAAAGATCTATGTGACTCATCATAGATCGTACCATATCTAATAGGGTACGATTCCTCCTTTCGGATACACCATTCCACTGTGGTGTTCCAGGAGGAGTGAGTTGGGATAGAATCCCACACTCAGCTAGGTAGTCACAAAACTCATGGCTAAGGTATTCTCCACCTCGATCTGATTGAAGTATCTTAATACTCTTGCCAAGCTGGTTCTGTACTTCATTCTTGAATTTTTTGAACTTTTCAAAGGATTCTGACTTATGTGTCATCAACTACACATAACCATATCTACTGAAGTCATCAGTAAATGTGATGAAGTACCTATAACCGCCTCTAGCAGCGACATTGAAAGGGCCACATACATCACTATGTATGAGTCCTAACAAATCAGTCGCTCTTTTGCTGTGCCCACTAAAGGGAGTCTTGGTCATCTTGCCTAGTAGGCATGACTCGCACGTCTCATAAGATTCAAAATCAAATGAGTCTAGCAAACCATCTTTATGGAGCTGGGATAAGCGCTTGTCATTTATATGACCTAAGCGACAGTGCCAGAGATAGGTTTGGTTCAGGTCATTTGACTTGAACCTCTTGGTATTTATGTTATAGATAGGGCTTTCAAGGTCTAGAATATAGAGTCCGTTTATCAGAGGTGCACTACAATAGAACATATCGTTTAAATAGACGGAACAACATTTGTTCTTTATTGTAAACGAGAAACCTTTCTTGTCCAAACAAGAAACTGATATAATGTTCTTAGTTAATGCAGGCACATAACAACAATCGACTAACTCTAGTACAAGCCGAGAGGGCAGAGATAGAAAGTAAGTCTCTACAGCAACAGCAGCAACCCGTGCTCCATTGCCTACTCGTAGGTCCACCTCACCCTTTGTCAATGCCCTGCTATTTCTCAGCGCCTGCACATCAGTACAAATGTGAGAAACACATCCAATATCTAATACTCATGATGTAGAAATAGATAGATTGACTTCTATAACATATATACCTGAAGTGGAAGTCTCACTTCGCTTCTTCTTAAGATCCTCCAAGTATACCTTGGAGTTCCTCTTCCAATGCCTTGCTTGTCCTTGATATAGGTGACAAAGATGTTCAACCATATCATAAGCACTCATCAACTCATGTTGCTTCTGAAGCTCGGAGTTCATGATCGCGAGCATAAAACAGGACACATCTAATGCGTCATCTTAATGTTTCTTATAAGCATCTTTATCAGCTCGTGTGGCAGTGGTAGGAGGTGCCTCCGGAATGCGCTGCTCCAGAACGTATAGTTTACGTTCCTGAGTGAGAACTATTCTCATATTCCTGTACCAGTCCAGGGAATTTGCTCCGTTGAGCTTGTCCTTCTTAAGGACAGAACGCAGATAGAAGATGTTCGTGTTTGACGTCATGGCAATTCTACAACAGAAAAATACAGAAAATAAATATCATATTCTTTTTAAATCATTTAATTAGGCCTTCAACTAAATGATGCTCCCACTGAATTCTATAATTCATGTGGGACAAGATCCACATCATACTAACCCTTGAGTTAGCTTTGGCTAATACGCCCAAGATTTAGTATGATCGGTAGGTAACGATTACCAATTGCATCTCTATGCAACTCTTGTTTATAGGATCATTATCCGCAGTTATATTAAAACTTGAGTTAACTTTGGCTAATACGCCCAAGAATTAATATAAATGTGATTTATGTCCTATATTTCCAACCGTTGGAAGAATACCTATAGTTGTACTCGATCTAATCGAGTTAACTAGTTACTCAATCTAATTGAGTTGTACTCACCCATGCGTTGATAGGCGGGACCAAGATTGTCCTTCCATACCCTACCAAGATAATATGTGTTGCTCTGCTTTGGCAGATTCAACAACACATGTGATCGAGGTAGTGATAGGTATCACGGCACGGTAAGCATTAGAGTTGACGTGATTTAGATCTAATCTAAACGTCGATGTTGTATCATATACTCGATATAGATCTAATCTAATCTTTAGGGTGCATCTTGTACACGATGTAGATCTAATCTAATCGTAAGGGTGCATCTTGTACACGATTTAGATCTAATCTTAATCGTTAGGCACTAATTAATTACTTAATTAAACATACATCACATACACAAGTAATTAACTAAATTTTGTGATTATGTCATGGCCCTACTACGATCTTCTCAAGCCAATGAGAAGATCGGATGGTCAACCTAAGGTCAACAACTTCTCAAGCTCCTTCCTTTGACCACCTCGTGTTGCTCGCGCCCTCCTCGTAACTCCGTCTCGAGTGGACCTTCCACCGCTTCAAAATTTACATTACAATTTTGAAACTCGAGTTACATTCGAGTTTAAATCTAATTTACAACCAGAATATAAATAGGGAGGCACGACGCGCAGGTCGCGTATCAAATACAGCACACACAAACACATGACGGCACGTAGGTCGTATTATAAATTACAACACAAATATAATCATATTGGGTCTTTTTAGGCCATGACTATCACAAAAATAATATATAATTCAAAATTATATATTTTCATAATTTTCTGTAATTTTTCATAATTTTTACAATTTTTATGAGTAAAATTTTCCGGCGGTCCCGTTTAGCGGTTTTCGGGCGCAATCGCGGAACGAATCCCCTTGCGGGGCCAGGGGCAGCACCCCTACTCGCGATCTAACCATCGCGAGGGTTCCTTTGCGATCCAACAGTGCCTTAGCCCGCTGTCCCAAAAATTTTGAGGCGAAATTATGCCGTTTTTGAAAATTCTTCTCGGTAGTCGAAGCCTACAGGTGTCGAAACACTTGTGCTTCGCTTCTACGAGAAAAATACTCATAAAAACCATTAAAAACTTAAAATTACAGAAATTCACAAAATGTTTATTTTTCATAAAAACCAAAATAAACTCGTATTCGTCTTCGCACGTGGCTCTGATACCACTGTAGGGTTTTTCGGACCGCGAAAATCCCGAAACTCCCTAGCCAACGGATCCGTGCAAAGAAAAATTTTCAGAAAAACTACGAGTACGAGTTTACCTAGATCTACACTTAGATCTACATGGAGAAAATCTTATTACCCTTGATGCGCGTCCTTTGCGTATCCCGCTCGTCCAAACGGTGCCGGATTTCGAAGTTGTCAACGTAGACAACTCTCTATACGTATCCACACGAACACGTAGATGGAAAAATCACACAAAAGGTGTGCTAGCACCTTTTGATGATTCAGCCAAGTTGAGGAGGAGAGGGAGAGGGAGAGCTAGAGGAAGGAGATGAAGTGAATGACCCTTGAATGAAAAATTCATTCCATACCATCACAATAGTGCTCGGCCACTTTCAAAAAGGTGTAACCCCCATTTCCACATTAAGTGCAATTAATGTGGAGCCATTAAAGTGAAGAATTGTAACCTCCATGAGGTGACATCTCACTTAAGTAACCATGATGATGTGTAGCATCGTCATTGATCCACATCTTGCCAACTCACTAATGATGTGGTAAAAAGTCAAGTCAAACTTAACTTTTCCTCTTCCTCTCAAGTCAAGTCAAACTTGACTTAATCTCTCTCATGGTTGGATTAGATCAACCATAACTTAAATTAGTCATGACTTAATCTCTCTCATGTTGATCTAATCCAACCATTTAATTCAAGCCAATTTAATATAATGAATCTAATTCATTTAATTAAATTGATTCAATGAGTCATAATCTAAATTAGACTCATTGAACACATGAATTAACTTGAGTCCAACTCAATTAGCCTAATTAGGATTACTCTTAATCCAATTTGATTCATCAAATGAATCTAATCCTCTTAGTTCATCATATGAACCTAATCTCCATCTAATTGTCCTTAATGTGTGACCCTATATGTTCTTATAACGTTGACAATGCCCTAAACTCATTTAGGAGCATAAGTAATGGGCGTTATCTAGCAACACATCATTACTACCCAAGTTACAAGAATGTTGAGATCCAACATCACCTTGTGACTACTAATTGTGACTCCTCACAATATATGACAAGTGCCCTTCTATCCTAGACATCTAGATTGATCAATGTGAGGCATAGACCGTGTCATCCTCTGATCAATCTAAATCTTGAACTCCAAGTAGACTCACTAAATCAAATGAGCTCAATATCTTATATTGACTCATTTGGGCATGACCATGCACTTCGTGGTCTCACTCTATCAAGAATATCGATGTCTCTCCTGTCATATAGGAGGGATAGATCTCATCTATATCACTCACATCCCTCCGCATAATTTGTTACATACCCAGTAATCGCCTTTATAATCCACCTAGTTACGGGTGACGTTTGACGAAACCAAAGTACATAACTCCTTATGTAGGGAACCATGGTGACTTCAGGTCTAAGGACTAGTAGTCATACTAATAGCCACATGAGAAAGTATATGACACTCATATAACGATCCATGATACTTTCTCATGGCGGGTCATTCAGTATACATTCTCTAATGTATACCCATGTGTCAACTTGATATCTCTATATCCATGACTTGTGAGATCAAGTCATCGAGTTGACCTACATGCTAGTCTTATTGCATTAACATTGTCCCTGAATGTTAATACTCGACTAGGAATGATTAAGAGTAGTGTTCCCTATATCATCTCACTATCGATTCAACCAATCGATTGATATAGGTAAGAACCTTCTATTCAAGGACGTTATTATACTTAGTTTATTTGGCACCAATACAAGTAAGTATAATAATCAAAAATCAAATGCCTTTATTTATATAGAACATGATACAACAAGTCCAAAATACAATCATCAAATAATTGACTTTAGGGTTCTAACTAACAAAATTAGTCAATGAAATTAATTAAAATTATCATTTTATTTTACCCGATTGTAAATATTTAGAATATTCATCGAATTTGATATAGCGTTTCTCGTTTGTAATGACATTATTTTACAGTCAATAATTGAATAGGATGAAATAATTTTTTCCTTATTTCCTTTAAAATAAACGAAGGGAATTAAACTTTTTATGCTATTTCTCACCTTTTCTCCTTTGCGTCGCGTCGCGCTTTCGTCCAAGTAAACACGGTCCCAATAAATATGATCCCTCGTTCTAGGTTTCCACGTTTTACCTGTCAAAGACTGTGTTGTGTTTAATTCTCCTCCCCTTCTGCCGCCCCGCCGTCTCTCCCGTCGATCTCTTGCGTGGCGATGGCAGAGGGAAATTCCAAACCTCAGCCCGCAGTCTGGACTACCGTGAGGCCCTTCGTCAATGGCGGCCTCTCCGGCATGCTAGCTACCTGCGTTATCCAGCCCATCGATATGGTCAAGGTAAGTCCCTCACCTGAACGCTTCTTCTTCTTCATCTAGGTATAGTTGATAAATGCTTATAAGCTGTTAGTGGATCTCAGATCTATTTTAGTCTTTAAGATCCGGGTTGGTAAGGAGATTCATATGCGTTTCAGGTGAGGATCCAACTGGGGCAGGGGTCAGCTTCCCAAGTGACGAAGAACATGCTTGCCAACGAAGGCTTTGGCTCATTTTACAAGGTCTGATTCTCTCTCTTATGCCTCCTTGTGTTCTTTCCTGGCAGGCTGTTTGTAACGGTCGTACGATGAAGCAACTAATATATAGCAGTTTTATGTTTACGTCTGAGGGTAAGACTATTTGGAGGAAATCATAAACACTATCTCGGAAAGATGTTGGTTCTTAATGCATCTGGCAACCTTGAAACTGTGATTGTCTAGTAATATTTTGTTCGTTTTCAGCAATTTCATGAGTAAATTGTTGAACTTGGTGAGCATATTGATATATAAGTAAATGTTTATCTCAAAATTGGGTAATGAACTAATAATCATTATGTGCATTGCTTCTATTGTTACAGTGAGCATTATATGACTAAATTATTCCTATTTTAGAATAGAACATAATCCTATGGTAGCAAACAGTCATTACGCTGACCCCAGGTGCCCCTTAGAGCCCGTCCCAAGTTATGTGAAGGGAGGTAAATCACAAGGTCAGTTTATAGCAAACCACCAAATGGCTAGGGGGTGGGAGGGATATAACATAATCCTAGCTCTTTGTCAGTGGACAATAAGCATTGGTAGTGATGAGTGACTAGTGAGTGGGGGCAGCAGTTATGATGTTGGGTGCTAAACATGATGACTGCAGACTTCATATGGTACCTTTGTAACAGCCTGCATGCTTCTCTTGTACCAGTGACTTGCATACAAAAAACATATATTGATATTGGTATATGCTTACTATGGTACACTAGTTGGACCCATATGTCTTTTTGTAAACAATTTCTTTCCCTGTTTCTAATCATCTCATCTTCTCCTACATGTTCTAATGAATAGTTGTCTTTTCTAATTTTTCTGACGGACAAAATTGAAGTGTTCTTGTTCATGTTATTTTAAATTAGAGAGAAAAGATAAAGTAATGGAAACATATCCAAACAAATATTCCATCAAGGTGTTTTTGCAAAATCACTTTGAAGTCTATTACTGTCCTCAAATTGCTAATTAATTCCTCTAGATCAGATAACAAGTTATTTTATAGCAATGAAATTTACTTAATGTTTGCAAAATCCATCAGTTTTATTGCTAAGTCTTCTATATTTATACAAATTTGTCATAAGTCTCTTTTTTATTTCCAAGAGTATGAAAATTTAGATTTGGTGTAGCATTTCTTACAAAAGTATATCTATTATCTGAATTCTGAAGCAATATTTAATGTATGTACATTTCACTGTTTGAAGAAGATTATGAATTTTTAGATTGAGGAATATTCTGTATGAGGTCATGAGATGTTAATTATAACACTAAGAGGGATTCAAATCAACAAATTACATAGTATCTTCATTCCTCTTCTTCTTATTCTCCACTTGTTTGCTACAAGCCACTCACAATCAAAATAGGAAGCCAATCAAGAAGCAAAATTCAAATCAATGTTAATTGACTTATTTTTACTTGAATAATTACATCTGCAGAGTGCAACAAGCAGCAATTTGTTGCTCTTTTGAGATTGGTTATTTAGACAAGCAATTCCTTGCTTTTGTGTTTGACGCGAAGTCAAATTTCCAACTGCCATTTTAATTGGTGCATGAACTACTCTTGATATCACCGCTTATGTTTTTGATTGTTTTTGGCATTGAGTCATTGGTTACAAAAATAATAAAAATCAAAAATCAAAAATCAAAGTCATCCTAACAAATGATGCAAGTCTTGCTATTATGCTACTTGTGATTTTTCGGTATATTTGGTAGAAGATATCTCATAATTCCATGTGCTACATTATTTTCATTTTGGAGGTTATGTTTGCCACATGGAGTCACAACCCTTTCAACATGCAACTCTCAATTCTTGAGGTTCTTTTAAGGTGGATATCATTTGGTGAATTCTCCTCCAACATATCTAGAGTTTGCATGGCACTTTGTGATATGTTTGAGCAAACATTCACACCATGTTCCTTTGGTCTTCCAGGGAAAGTTGTTATTCTGTGTTCTTTCTTTTTTAGTACTCCAGTGTTGACCTTATACTTGAATTATCAGTGGCATGCCACTTTTGGTTTGTGGAATGAAATGGACAATGAATCGAATGGCTATGCCTAAGAAGTGAAATAGAATAAGTATTCTTTAGTTTGATTTATATTATGGGACAAACAGAGAATTGAATTATCTCAGTTCAGAGTATCTTAAATTTTGATTTACTTAGATATTTTTTATGTAAAAAGTGACATTGCGGGATAACCAAGTACAACATATGGTCCGACTTTTTTCCCTTGTATACCCTGTATCATTACTATAGTAATCTGCTTGAATTGATTTCTTCGTAGCTTTAAACTAATCAGTTATCTTCTAAACTGCTTTACAACTTCAATTTTTGGATTGACCTTTCCATCTTTTAGATATAAGTGTTGGACTTGTGCATTGTTTTAAAACAGGGATTATCAGCTGGTTTACTTAGGCAGGCTACTTACACGACGGCAAGATTGGGTTCCTTTAGGTACATTTTTCCTTATTATTTAAGTTGATATGACATATGCATATTCAGAGTTTGCTCTTGGATTTGACCTTTTTTACTATGCCTGGAGCTTGAATAGACGAGCCCAAAATCTACAAATCTTATATGAGCACAATTACTTTAGAAGCAAATCAGATGATTGAGCTTCTCTATCGGTCATTGGTCAATTTGTTTCTCTCAGTCTAATTGTTAAGATAAATTACTGAAAATTTAAAACTACACCAAGTAACCTTTTATCTTAAGAAAACATTTTATTCAAATTAGAATTGGAACATTGTTATTCGGGGAAGTGAGACCTTTTACATATTGTAAGAAAACATTTGATTGCGAGTTGGCAACACCTCAATGGTTTTGCTCTGCATGAACAGTTACTGCGCTGTTGTTGTTTGTTTGTGAGTTTATCATCAAAACTTAGTGAATTCTCGTTGCCGAACCTACACATCTTAGCATATTCAGTTCTTCTTCTTGATCAAATTAGACTTGATAGAGGTAGGTGATCACTGATCATCAATGTGGTAATATTCTGTTGAGAATGCTATGTTCATTTTCTCAACAATTACTAACCCTTGATTCTTTATTTAGGGTATTGACAAACAAAGCTGTGGAGGCTAATGATGGCAAACCACTGCCATTGCTCCAGAAAGCAGCTATTGGTCTGACAGCTGGAGCCATTGGAGCATCTGTTGGAAGCCCAGCTGATTTGGCTCTTATCAGGATGCAAGCTGATGCAACTTTACCTGCAGCTCAGCGGCGAAATTATAAAAATGCCTTCCATGCTCTATACCGTATCGTTGCGGATGAAGGAGTCCTGGCTTTGTGGAAAGGTGCAGGCCCCACAGTTGTAAGAGCAATGTCACTTAACATGGGTATGCTTGCATCATATGACCAGAGCGTTGAACTGTTCAGGGATTCTCTTGGCTTAGGCGAAGTTAGCACTGTGGTTGGTAAGATGCTTGACTATATTGAAGCTTGTTTTTATCTTTCCACTACCTGGTTCTTGATCTTATTGATCAATTGAGTTATGATACGAGTATTTCAGCTCGAGTAAGTTTCAATCACTAAAGTGTTTTGATATTTGTTTTTCTACATCATTATTTATACGGCAAATAAAAATTATGTGTTTTACATGGGTACTAAACAGTGATTTTCCATCAGTCGTCTATATATGGTTATTGACTTTCTAGGGTTCTTAAGCGGTTGTATCAGTAGCACTTCGCATGCTGAACTTGTTTCTGAATTTGAAATTGTGGTTTAATCCTCATGGCCAAAGTGGCAGGCAGCTCATACATTCAAATATGAAAGTTAATTGCCTTGTCTCTTATGGGCTTCCTAAGAATTTTTGAAACCATTCATGTCATATGTATTTCTACATTCACAAATTTTAATAGTAGCTTTGTGAGCATCTTCTTTTGCTTGCGAAAGGAGTGTTAAAACACTTCATTTGGCAATTAATTTGTTGTTTTTGTGTGCATTCAGGTGCCAGTGCCGTCTCAGGGTTCTTTGCATCGGCTTGTAGTTTACCTTTTGACTATGTGAAGACACAAATACAGAAGATGCAGCCTGATGCCAATGGGAAGTATCCATACACTGGATCTTTGGACTGTGCCATGAAGACCTTAAAATCTGGAGGTCCTTTCAAATTCTACACTGGATTTCCCGTCTACTGTGTGCGAATCGCCCCGCACGTCATGGTAAACCTTCACCTCTTCCTCTCCATTTTCTTTTTGTGTTCTTCTCCGTTTCTTAAATGCGATGTTTCTTTTGCAGATGACGTGGATATTCCTGAATCAAATTCAGAAATTAGAGAAGTCAATCGGCTTATAGAACTCTAGTGTATCGGATCGGTACACATTTTTAACTTAAGTGCTACGGAATAATACAGCATCTATCCGTAGCTCAGTGGGCTGGTTTTGGTAAACAATGGCCTTCCATTTGCTTCATTTAGACCCATTCCTGATGTTTTCAGGGGAATATTTGATATGATCCTTAGGTCGATGCTCAAGTTGAGTTGAGCCGCTTCCATTCAACATTTTCCACTTGGTTAAATTTGATCTCAGTTCTTGTGTCGTTTTTAGTTTTTGTTTGGGTGGCTTACCAAAGTAATTATGTTGGATAATACATCCTTGACGATAATGATTGATCGGTCTTGTATTAGCCGTCATTTTTTATTTGTTTTTCCGTCAAGGTTATTATGCTCATCCGGCGTGAGCCCATCTAGATTTGATTATTATCTCATTGTAGCAAATCTGTTGATGGAATTTTAAATAAATTAAATTTCAAATATTAGCAGAAAAAAAGTAAAAGAGATCTTAAAAATTCATAATTTGGGGGAAAAAATGTTCCTTTTTAATAAAAATTTGTCTCGTAGCTTTTGCTTTTCTTCCCTGGAAAAAAGCGAGTCACGCGCGTAGCACGTTACAGGAGCCGTCAAGCCGAGTACAAGGAGACGCATCTTGTTTCTTCCTGTTGCTGAAAAGGTGAATGACATGTTCGTGTGATCCGGTCCAACTCCTTACTTTTATTCGAATATCGATTGCTTCCTCCTTGCAATCACAATTCCCTTTGTTTGAGAGTGAGAGAGAGTCTCGACCAGCGATGACCCTCTCGGTGGCGAGGCAGCGGCGGCCGCGCGCGGAGGATCAAGGCGCTTCGTCGTCATCTTCTTCTGCGTCGGATCGGTACTGGAAGGAGGAGAAGGAGAAGGAACGGGCGGGCGTGGGGTGGTTTCTTCCGTCGCTTCTCCTTGGCTTTCTTCGCCATATGAGTGCATCTTCCGATATCATCCACGACTGCGAGTCTGCGACGAGGTCTTCAATAACTGGGAACCCCTCCCTCCATCACCTCCTCTACATATCTGGATTTCAGACCTGGGAGTACAGGTACGCCCTCGCCAAAATTGTTTCTTTGAACTTTCGATTAGAGAAGATGGTGATTCGATCGGTTGTCATGAACAAAAAAATCTTCTATTTCGATTTCCGACTTGCGTGATATTGGTAAAGGGTGAAAGGTTATAATTTTGAACTAAGACTGATTTTTGTTGCATTATGTTAGTCATGTGCATTCTGAGCTTTAGTGGGGGTTCAACTTGAATCATCATCATGTAGGTAGTAAAATTGATTGGCATATGCATCCCGTGCAATGGTTATTTAAAAGTAAGGACCAGTTAAGTGTTATTGGCATTCACTTCCATAGGGATTGAACTATCTTACTCTCTGCATTTATCTATGTAAATGCATTGAACTTGAAATGAAAATATTATCATGTTCCTTCCTGGTAATATTCAAAAGTTAACTTGTTTTAATATCCATACTGATTATGGAATTTAAGCCACTTTTGACGGATGTAAATTGTGGTTAGTTTAAGTTCATGATATTGTTGATGCATAGACAATGAAAATCAAGATGTGTGACAGATCAATCCGCTCTTCAACAATATCATTGACAACTATTGACTGGTCTTGATTTTTATTGAAGACAACTATTGAACAATCCGCTCTTCCTGGTAATAAGCATTTACTTGGTGCACTTAATACTAAGATTGGGTATTTACTGCAAGGTCGAGTTTGAAGGTGAAGTGTGCATAAGATTATCATGGCAAGAGAGTCATATGGAAAATATAAGTTGGTTCAAATTATCTTGACTGGTCTCTCTTTTTTTCTTTCCTTCTTCCCCTTCTCTTGTTCAAATTATCAGTAGTTCAACAATCTTTAACATTGGTCATTATTTTTTTTGGGGAAAATTTTTTTGGCAAGCTGTTTCATTGTTTGTTGATTTTTCTGCTACGGAAGATGGACATCCTCAGAATTTAATCCGCTGAAATATAATGTTTTTGGAGGTGGGCAGAGTCACTTATATGGAACTGAAGGATTCTCATTTTACTTCAGGAACGGATTTAATAACTTCAATTTCTGTTTTGTTCTTGCATTACTTTTCATGGCATTTGTCCCTATTGTGAGGAGGAAACATGGCCCTGAACTGTTGATTGTGGTCTCTCCCATGTATATTTGGCTGACTTTCCTGTCACTACAGGCTCACAAAGAAGAAAGGTAGCGTTCATGAAGATTAATTGCTTTGTTGATCTCATAAGAAAATTGATTCTCTATAAGGCAAAAAATTTAAGAATTCCTTTGGTCTTAAACTAGTTTAGAATGATTTCGCCTGAGCCATTTTATTCTCCATTCCAATTTTCTCTCATAGTTAAACTAGATCATCTTCAAATACTTGTTCTCCTGTTCTCACATTTGTATCTAGGTTTAAAAATAATTCCTGTCCTTAGTTGTGTATGATAGTTACTGTCTTGTCTAGCATCACATACATATCTTCATCAAGATATGTAAGCAAATAATAAATGCAGATCTTAATTTAGGTCTTATGCTAGGCTAATTTGCTGTGTCACAGATTTCTCTATCCAATATATCCACTTATCTGCATCGCAGCAACTGTTGACATTGATAGTTTCCCAGGTCTTTTCCGCGACAAGTATGCAGTGGAAGACTCATTGATTGTTATGGTATGTTCTCACTTTCTTAATATGGTTCATTGTTTAAGCAAGTAACTAGAATATGCTTGATTTCTCCTTGTCTACCTACACAGATTGCGAAGGGACTAAGACCCATTTTTCTTGGCATTATATTGTGTGCATCCCATAGCCGTACGTTCTCTATACTTAATGGGTACTCTGCGCCTTTGGAAATATATAAACATTTAGACCATCACGATGTTATTGGAAATGGTAAGGTTTTTTTTTTATTATTTTGAACTAGAATTATCCTGTTAGTAGTAAATTCAATATCAAGTTCTAAGATGCAACATCTCTACTTATTTTTAAGCGTTCTTATGTACCTTTCCTAGTGTTTAGGATAAAAGGGAACAAAAAAGGAAAATAATTCTACATAATTACTACTCAAAGTGATCAAATTATCACTTCATTCTCAAATTTTGTTTTGAAAGTCCGGTTGATTATGCATATCATTAGATTGGTTGGATTATATTTTTAAACTTCATGGAATGCACGCCTTTTTGTACAGAGACTGCTTTGCATCGAAAGTGAATGACATCGTTATCCTTCTTCGTTTTTTGTGCCTTTGTACATCAAAGAAGTTCAATTTATAGATGAAGGATTTAAGGGTCTACTCCCATTTCCTTTTAATTCAAGTTTGGGAGGCATGGCAGCTGCCCCACGCTAATCCTACTTGTGACTGGATTTGCAGCTTAGAGATATCAAACACTGCACCTTCTTTGTGGAACTAGATTTACGAAGGCCATATCCAGCTCGAGGAAGCGACTTATCGACATGGGAGGTACTGCTACTTTCTTGAGTTATGCTTTTGACCAAATATCCCCATAAAAATTCATTTACGTGTTCTTAACAGAAATATTTGTGGTTTCAGACAGTTGCAGCCATACCCTTCCTGGATAGAGAGCTATCCCCTACTATGTTTCGATCATTCTTCATCCCCTATAAATGGACCCAACAGAACACTTTTGGATTGTACAAGTTGCTAAAGAAAATACCCAAGAGCGTCGAGGGGCATACTTAGCATGGGAAGATTCAGTTTGGTACACAGGTATCAACCACACTGCAGTAATTTTATTCACAACCAAACCTAAGACTTAACTTTACTCATCTTTCGCCATTGCCTCGAATTCTTACTGCCTGTTGCTCTGTTATTGTAGGTTTAGGATTCTTTGATGGTTTAATTAAGTATTCTAGCTTTCGACATGTTGGTGAAAGAACCTTTAGAGATATATATGAACTGATGGATGTTAGATCAGTTAATTTAAAAACATTAAGGGGGTGTTTGGTTTTCTCCTAGGAATCGGAATGAGAATGAGTATCATAGTATTATGGAATGGGAATGGGAATGAGTATGAGCTTGGGTATCATTCTTAAAAATGATGTTTGGTTAGTTAAATATTTTCAATCGGAATGAACCTAAATTTTCTTTTTTACCCCTACAGGAAAATAAGACAAAAAATTATATGGGAGAGAAAGTTGAATGTGAGAGAAACATATGATGAGAGAAAATGATGAGAAAGAAAGTGTGATGAGAGAGAAAGTGTGTTGGGAAAAAATGAAGAGAGAGAAAGTATGATGAGAGAAAATGAGGAGAGACTGCATGATAGGAGAGATTGAGAAAAAAAAAGTATGATAAAAGAGAAAGTGTGCTTAGAGAGAAAAAGTGATGGGAAATAATGAAGAGAAAGAAAATATTATGAGAGAAAATGAAAGAGTGAGGAGAGAGAAAGTACGATGAGAGAGAAAAAGTGATGGGAAAAAATGAAGAGAAAGTATGATGAGAAACTGAGAAGAGAGAAAGTGTGCTGAGAGAGAAAGAGTGATGGAAAAAATGAAGAGAGAGAAAATATTATGAGAGAAAATGAAAAAGTGAGGAAAGAGAAAGTATGATGAGAGAGAAAGAGTGATGGAGGAAAATGAAGAGAGAGAGAGTATGATGAGAGAAAATGAAGAGAGAGAAAGTATGATGAGAGAAAATGAGGAGAAAGAGTATGCTAAGAGAAATTGAGGAGAGAGAAAGTATGATGAAAAAATATGGAGAAAGTGTGATGGAAGAAAATGGAGAGAGAAAATGAGGAAAGAGAATGTATGATGGAGGAGAATATAGAGAAAATATGGTAGAGAATGTGTGATGAGAGAGAATGAGGAGAGAGAAACTATGCTGAGAGAGAAAGTGTGATGATAAAATAAGGAGAGAGAAAATATGATGAGAGAGAACAAGGAGAGAGAGTGTGAAATTAAAAAAAAAATTTGAACAAATATACTAAGGGTATTTTTATCTAAAACTTAATTCACATTCCTATTTCATCAAAATTTAAGGGAGGGGATGAGTTTCATCCATACCCAAATTTTTGGGTTTCATTTCAAAATTTTGATTCTATTTCCATCAACCAAACACAAGGTTTGGGAATAAATCTATTTATTTATTCTCAAACCCATAAACCAAACGCCACCTAAACTTTTTTTAACATTCGATAAAAGAAAAAAAAAACTCTTTAACATTTTTTTTTTTAAAGAAAACACTACTTCCAACAATGAAATCGAATAGGTCTTCCACTCCTTATTAATTTGGGCTTTGAATCTTAATAATTACAAAATGCTAAGTAGAAATTAATGTTTCATAGTATTAGAACCGACCTGTCATTAATTGGATGTTGCAATGGGATTTATTGTTATTTGATTCTATAATCATTAAATGTTGCAGTTAGCGAGATTTAATTTTATTATGTTAGGTAAGATGCCATGCCTCCCAACTGCTCCTCCATTTTGATTCTGTTTGCCATTCAATTTCTTGGAATTTCATTTGTAACCTCAGGCTCTATATTTTATATCATAAAACTAGTTCAACCATGCCCCACAGCAATTGGCTCCTGCTTTCTTTGTTAAGATTAAGATGCTGACATATCCATAAATTTAGATCATATTTTGAAACTCAGATCGACGATTGAACCGATGCGTCCCGAATTATTTTTAACACGTTAGAAATGATAAATCAATATAAAATTTATTTAGCCCGGAAAACACTTGTGCAAAATTTGATACTAATAAGCTCGATTAATCGATTGAATCCGCACTCACGCATTTTGTAAGACTAAAGCAAATAAAGAAAAAGAGCCTAATTCTTCGATCTTTACATCTTTCATACCATGCTTTTCTTCTATCCCCAACCCTAAATTGATCTTAAATTTAGTTCCGATCTTCTAATCCATAATCTCTAATTTTCTCTTGGCCTCTTTTACAATTTATATGTCGGATCACGATAAGAATTTGGTTAAAATTAGTTATGATTTGTTCTGAGTTCATTTTTTCACCTATGTTATATTTTGGGGCGAGCCAGGTGGTTTGAGATTGTCGTCAGTTGTACGGATTGTATGGAGCCGGAGTGACCCGTCGATTGCCAATGGTCTTTGGCCATCTAGTTTAATCCAAATTATAACTTAGATAGAAAGATAAACTCAAAGAAGATTGTAACTAGTTTTTATCATATTTTAATCGTGATCCAACATAACTAATTTTTATCATATTTTAATCGCGATCCAACACGTAAATTATGAAAGCGATAAGGAGGAAAAGAGGATATGTTCTCCCTAAATTTATTTTAATAAATGTTTTATTCATCAGTATATATATATATATATATATATATATATATATATATATATATATATATATATATATATATATATATATAAATAAAGAGCTGCAATTAATTATTTAATTAATTCCTAAATCGATTATCTTTGCATGGATCATGCAGTTGGCATGGACGTGGAAAAGAAGAAGCATTTCGATATATAATAAAAAGGAGATGATAATGATCTATTTAATTTGCTAGTCCCACCTTTTTGAATTTTCTCTTCAAATTTAGTAAAAAATATCTTTAACCTCTTCTATTTTGCTATCAATTAGCATTTTACTATTTCTATATTTAAAAAATAATATGTAATCCTCTTTTAACCAAAATTAAATGTGAAAAAATTTATAAAAGATAATTTATAAAAGAATTTATTATGATATTTTTTAGGACATAATTATTTTTTATAAATTTGTTTCATATTTGACTTTGATGAAAGAGGGTTAAATGTTATTTTTAAAATACAAAGAGATAAAATCCTACTTAATAAAAAATAGAGGAGGGTTAAAAGTATTTTTCCCAATATAAATCACTATCAACTCACTTTGCTGATGAAAGCATATACACTATCATAATCAAACTCAACCTACAAGTTCAGTGACCTCCATAAGTCTCAACTCCCTCAACCTAATTAATACTTCTCGAACTTAAATCCCATCGACTAAAACCCTAAAACGGTGTAGCTATAATTAATACTGATTAATCAGATTAAATGCATCCACATAATTTTGTTCTTAATTTCTATTCGTTAAAAAATGAATTTTCCAAAAAAAAAATCATGTTTAAATTTTATGCAAAAAGTTTTAATTGTAAGAGAGTGAGTAGGTTTATGTCACGTCCTTGCTACTGTAACTCATGACAAATAGAGTAATGGAATCCTGTACATGATAAGTAGTAGACTGGATAATTTCAGAACACTAACATGCTCATTAATTATGACAAATTAATTGAATTCCATAATGTTGGGGGCCAGCAAACAAATTCCATCAATTAATAGCGTACCAGTGGTTTGCGTTGAGTGCCAAAGTTGCGGCTAGGTAGGCCCTAAATGAATTAAATATTTTAAAATAAGTTTGATGTTTGGTATATAACATTTATAAATTACAGGATCATGTATGAAAGTTGAAAAGATTGTAGATTGGGAATGTGATTTTATGATTGATTGGATGAAAATTTTGTGTTGTCCTATCAGAAATGTTAGTGTTGGATTGGGAAGGGATCCTTAGAGTTGATCTTCTGATGTTCAGGTCAGTTTTCGATTCAGTAGAAAAATTGTAGCTAACAGTGAGCGTGTTAAATAGTAAAATATCACATACCTCTGTCTATGGATGAAGACCTTTTTTTATAGTGTCGTTGTAACATCGATGCATGCATTCCCAAGCATATATATGTTTTCTAAAGTGTCCTAGAAAAAGATAAGTCAAAAAGTATCTTTGACACATTTACTGAAAAGAGCACACAAATCTGTAACGTAACAGACTAAAAATTTCTAAAGTACTATTTGTTTATTGGACATTCTTTGTCATCGACGACACAAACTTCTAAAAGAGTATGTTAAGATACGTATATGGGTCCCGCTATAAGCCGACCAAGAGCCGCTCGGTAGGAATGTCACCATCTCGACCGTGCTAAATGGAGCTATTAGCTTGTTCTTCACTCGGTCTTATTGTTGTCGGAGTGGCGCATTATTCCTGATTGGACCTAAGATCTGATTGGCCAGGGCGGTGGACCAAGCAACTTATGGCCCTAAACCTCGGCTGCAAGTTGTGGAGGACGCCCGCTCAGATGGTCTGGTCCGCCTTTCACGTCCGACTGGCTCTTATGGCCTTGCTCAGCCGACTTTCCCCGATCTAGGGATGACAATGGGGCGGGGCGGGGGCGGGTTTGCCATTCCCATCCCCGCCCCATTCTCATTTTTTCGGGTTCGGGGATTCCCCGAACCTGAACCCACGGGGATCAAATCCCCATCCCCGCCTCATTTCCCAATTTAATTTATATTATATTAATTATTATTTAATAATTATTATTAATGATAATATTAATATTAATATCAATATTAATAATAATATTAATAATAATAATTTCAAAAATTTTAATATTAATATTAACACTATTATTAATATTTTTTAAAAAAATCATACTATTATTTATTAATAATAATAATAATATTCGGAGCGAGTTCGGGGATGGGAATAATATTCCCATACCCACCCCGAACCTGCCCCATCCCCGAAAAATCGGGATCCCCATCCCCATTTCAGATTTTCCTCACGGGGCCCAAACCCACGGGGGAAATTGCTATCTCGGCCCCGATCTATACTCCGTAGTCTTGTAGTCCACTTAGTCCTATAATTTTAACTATTTAACTTTAACATACATATCAATCGATCTTTATTGCTTTGATCTACTTTTGAGAAACCCATCTTCATCAATAAATAAATTTTTTAAATGAGCAAATAAACTTAATAATTAATTAAACAGTTTAAAAATATAAAAATTTTACTAGTTGAATTAAATCAAGTCCAACTTTAACGACTATTTCAACCATTTGTTTTTTTTTTAAAATTTGACTTGATTTAACTCTATTATTTTATTAATTATGTTTAACTTATTTACAATCCTAGAACCACATGCTTTTAGGTCAGCCTAGGCTTAAATTGAGTTGTGTCCACACCCTCGCAGGTCGAGATCAACCTAATTTGACTATAAATTTATATTAATTGGGGTAAAAATCAAATTAAGAAACACTTTTCTTTATATAATCATCAAGATGGCGCCCGTCTCTTTTTAAATGCGACAACTGTTCTCAAATACACTGTTCAATATTTTGGGTAGTTGATGAGATAGGATGCCCTTTCATACACTCATGTGATGATTTAGAAATAAAAAATGTCTTTTCTAATTTTGCTTTATTAATTATTATAAATATCATATATTTTTTAAAAAAATATTTCAAATGTTAGCTAACATTTAATAAAACAAAGATATTTTATAGCAAGTTTTCACATTATACATGACTTAATTTAAAAAAAAAAAACTAGAGAACTATTTAGTCAAAACTTACTACCAAAGCAAGATTATTAAAATGACCTTAATCATTTAATTCATTTTTCCATCTACCAAAGCTTACAATAAAATCAACTATTTCTAGGAACAAGTTGTTTTCCTCTAAATTTTAGAATAAACAGCCCTTTGAATTCTGTTTCTAAAGTTTGAACTCGAGTCTTGAGTTTCCATGGGGTTTGAGATGATGGTCAAATATAAATGTAGTACAAAAATGGTAAGAGCAAAAATAAAATTTAGTCTCTCTCCCAGTGCTCAGTGTGAGAGTAAAAAATATGATGAGCTCCTATGCAACAAGAGTTCAATTTTTTTAATCGAGGATATTATATATCCGTGGTGTTCGAATTATTCATGATATTAGATCATCTATCTATCGAAATTCATCTATGTTTTTTAAATTTAGTAACGGAGAGGTAATCTCCATGAATTAAAAAAATAATAATAAATAAAATTTAGTCCAAAATAGAAATAAAAATGCAGCCTACCAAAGTTGTTCGCCATTGATGGCGAGGCAGGGAGGACATCGTAATTTTCAATTTTACTGGGATTCGCGTGCTTAAATTCCCCGCTTCCGAGGCGGAGAATACGAAAGCAGAGCGGCCATGGCGTGTCAAGTGGCGGTGTCCCCGTCCAGGTCCTCCTTCGCCATGCTCACCGGCGTTACGGCTGGCTCTCGAAAGCTCGCTGCGGCCGCCACCGCTGGAAAGTGAGCTCTCTTGTCTTTTCGCTTCCTTTTTTTTTTCTTTTCTCCTGCTGCGCCTGCTAGTTTTTCTCTCGCCGGAGTTGGGATTGCTCTCCGGCGAGTTGGGTGCGGTTTCATGAGAATGATGTTGCCTTTTGATGCTCCCGAACTGTAGCTGGAGGAAAGGCGGAGCCTTTATGTGGTTCCGCCGCCGGCGTAAGTTCTTTCTCGCCGGCGTCGGGACTGTTTTCCGAGTCCCACTGAACTGGACTTGGTCTCTCCTCTCCTGCCGCTCCTTCCGCAGGCGGAGGTTTTCCTCTCGCTGGCGTTTCGAACTGTTTTCTGGCGATGCAACACCTTCCTTCCCGTTGACTTTCTGAATCCTCTGTTTCTTAGATTCTATAAAGATATTTGTCGTTGACCAAGAGCCGAATTTCTTCAATGGTTTAAGCATCCTTAGAGTCCATTCATTCATTTATTTATTTATTTTTTATTTCAAGTTCCGATAGACAATCAATTTCCATAGTAGAATTTGGAAATTATTTTTTTTTCCATAGTAGAATTTGGAAATTATTTTTTTTTTACTTTAAATAAATGCTTGTTTGTTTGTTTGGTTAGTCGTAGTAGGGTTGAAATCCCAGAGAAAGTCAACGTTCCTCGGCACAGACACGCGGAAGTCACGCACACCCTCCCGCCGCAGAAGCTCGAGATCTTCAAAACCCTTGAGAAATGGGCGGAATCCGACCTCCTCCCCCACCTGAAGCCCGTCGATGACTGCTGGCAGCCGCAGGACTTCCTTCCCGACCCCACCTCCGAGAGCTTCCACGACGAGGTGGCGGAGCTCCGCCGCCGCTCCCGCGACCTCCCTGACGACTACCTCGTCTGCCTCGTGGGCGACCTGGTCACAGAGGAGGCGCTCCCCACCTACCAGACCTTCCTGAACAACCTCGACGGCATCCGCGACGAGACGGGGGCCAGCCTCACGCCATGGGCCGTCTGGACCAGGGCCTGGACGGCGGAGGAGAACCGCCACGGCGATCTCCTCAACAAGTACCTGTACCTCACCGGCCGCGTCGACATGAGGAAGATCGAGAAGACGATTCAGTACCTGACGCGTGCCGGAATGGTACTCCCGAAGGAGAGAATTTTTTATTGATGCAAAATCCGCAACAATATTTCGATTTGGTTTCTGATCGGAAATTCCGGCCAATTTTTTTTGCAGGATTTCCGGACGGAGAACAGCCCGTACAGCGGTTTCATCTACACGTCGTTCCAGGAGCGGGCCACGTCCATCTCCCACGGCAACACGGCGCGGCTGGCGAAGGCGCACGGCGACGCGGAGCTGGCTCGGATCTGCGGCACCATCGCGGCGGACGAGAAGCGGCACGAGGCGGCCTACGCCAAGATCGTCGAGAAGCTGTTCGAGGTGGACCCGGACGGAACCGTCCTGGCCTTCGCTGACCGGATGAGGAAGAAGGTCTCCATGCCGGCATGCCTCATGTTCGACGGCCGCGACGGCGACCTCTTCGCGCACTTCTCGGCGGTGGCACAGCGGGTGGGCGTGTACACCGCCAAGGACTACGCCGACATTCTCCAGTTCCTCATCCGGCGGTGGAAGGTGGAGGAGCTGCCGGGGCTGTCGCCGGAGGGGAGGGCGGCGCAGGAATTCTTGTGCGGCCTGGCTCCAAAGATCAGGAGGGTGGAGGAGAGGGCGCAGGCGAAGGCCAAGTCCAAGGGCGCGGCGGCGGCGGCGCGCGGCATCGCATTTAGTTGGATCTTTGACAGGGAAGTGCAGCTCTAGTCCACCGTCATATCATTAAGCGTGTTATATTAATTGTCCAAATTTCACTTTGCCTCCTAAAGTTTATATCTTGTTCAAAATACCCTTTAATGTATTTAAATTATCAAAATTCTAGTGACGATTTAAAAAAAAAAAAAAATCTAGTTAAATCCACGCCTAAAACAACCAGCCACTCAGCAGGCCTTTATTTCACTGTGTCTTTAAACTTATGACTCCATACTAATTGATAGCGAATGTGAATCGCAATTAGTGTTGTTTGGTTGGGTAGACATGACTCAATAACTAGGTAGGCCTTAGCTCTAGATTTATTCTTTTCACACAATTATGTATCGATCTAAGCTTGTCGCTCAAGTGGTATTATGCGACGAACTACCGATGCTCAATAAATACAAATCCGTGAGACGAAGGGAAAAGACTAAGTGGTACTTAGTAAAATACACACGGAGTTAAAAAAATAAGTACGGTATATAAGACCGATGAGTATCGACATTGTTCGATCGACTGAGTCTGAACCCTATACCTAGCCTTTGTTTGAAACGTAAAATACGAATGGAACGAAAATTGGGGCATGAGGGCTTTGGCAGTTGAAAGGATTGAATTGAATGTGCAATAGGAGGGAATTTTCCTGTACTTGAACTGTAACTATCAATCAATGCATTCAACTGGCAATGTAAGTTAAATTGATGGCAACAGTTTAGATCCTCACAATAAATAACGCATTAATTGCTCATTTATTCTCTCAATTTATAGTTACCGTCTTCTGGTTGGTTCATCATCCTTAATGATCGTCTCTATCTTCTTCGTCAGTCACAGAGTGCAGCATCACATCATGGTAGTATGAACATGAGTCGTGCAAAGAATTAATTTAGATATTTAACTTTTTTTTAATTGATTAATTCTTAAAATGACCGATGTTTTTAGAATGGCTTCTCACTGGACATGTCGGTGATTCAATTAAAATCTCGCATATAAAATAAAAAGTTAATAAAGATTATAATTTAAAAAAATATAAGATATTTTTTTTAACATGACAGTAATATCATATTATTGTGAAGATATATGAATATTTTTTCAACCTCAACAAATGATATAAAAGTCATAGTCCAGACTAAATATTATGTGGGATGTCCTTGAACGAAGTTATGAAAAGATCTAAAGCAGATAAGGATGACCGGATGCTCGTTGGGAGGTCCGGAGCCGGTTAGGATGACTGGATGAGGATACTTGCGGGAAGGTCTAGAACTGGTCAGGACGACTGGATGTTTGCGGAGAAGGTCTGGAACAAGTCACAAAGATCGGATGCTTACGAGTAGAGCCGTCAATTTGGGTTGGGCCTGTCGGATTGGCCCGCCCTGCCAAACAATTTAAGCAGGTTGGGTTAGAATTTTATTAACCCAAGTCCACCGCGGGCTGACCCGCCTAGGCCCGTAACCCGCACGGGTCGGCTCGCAATGGGGTTGGGTTGATTCGCGGGTTGAGAAACACATGTAAGTTAAGTTTTATACCATTTTTTATCTTTCTTTGTTATAATTTTGAAATAAAATAGTAATTTTCATCCAACATCAGTACTCGTTTGCGTCTATTTATATTTAAAATACATGTTTATTAATACATTTGATTGATGAAATCTTTCTGAAGTAAAACGTAGAAGATATGAAATATTTTTTAAATTTTTTAAAAAAATTTTGATGGGCCCACGGGTTGGCCCGCTAAACCCGTAACCCGCCTTAGATTAGGTTGGGTTGGGAATTTCTCAATCCGCCAAGTTGACAGGTCGACCCACCTCGTCCTGCCAAATGGTTGGCCCGCCATGGTCCAGAGTTGGTCAGGATGATCAGATACTCGCGGGGAGGTCCGAAGTAGGTTAGGATGACCGGAAACTCTCAGAGTGGCTCGGAGTAGGTTAGGGTGATCGGACGCTCGTGGGGAGGCCCAAAGTAGGTCAAGAGTAACTAGATGCTCGCGGGGAGGTTCAGATCATTAGAGTAATTATGATCCTTCGTTTATGAGGAGTATTGTTGGGGATTCTATCAAAGTCTTACATGAGAAAGATTTAGAAATAATCATGAGTTTAAAAAGAGGTAAGATAACTCCATTTACATAAGATATTTTGGGTAAAATCTAAAAAATAAAATTATGAGAGTTTAGGTTTAAAATGAATAATATCGTATTATTATAAAAATATATGAATTACTTTAGACACAATAAAATGAAAAAAAATAGAATCTTAAATCCCTTAATTATTTATTAGAGGACCTTACCGTTACACAATTATCCCGAGGCAAAATCTTCCCTTTCGTACCATTAAATTTGAGCTAACATTTTTTTTTTCATAAAAAAATTAATTTCATAGAAAAAAAAAGGTTAGCCAACTTTAAGTGGGAAAGGGATGGACTTTAGGGAGCTAAATAAAATTTTTACATAGGTGATTGTACTCGTGCAATAGTATAATTAAAGAAATACAATTAAGCATTAATCAGGCTAAACATGAGCTCAAGCATGATGAATTCGCACGTGAAACCCAATAATTCATAGAGAAATGTAAAATAATAATAAAATTAATTATAAAATTGACCACGCCGACAGAGCGACGTGTCTTGTTTCATGGACCATGTCGAACGTGGCGGCCTATGACATGTTGGGCCAAGCTGGGCCGTCTGGATATCAGACGCCCCAAGCCTCTTGCTCTGATTCCGGCTCGATCCCTTCTCCTTCCCTCTGACTCGAATCCTCCCCCCTCATTTAAAACCCTAGCTCGTCGGGATCTCATCGGAGCTCCAAATGTACGCCGATCTGGTGGCCGCAGGAAGGAAGAGGTCCATCAAAGATCGCCTCAATGGTGTCTCGGCAGAGGAGCCCCGCCGGATCACGTTTCCGAACGCCAAAAGGTAAATACTTTTGGTCGAGTCCTCGTTCTCTTTTGTTGTCACCAGCGTTGCCTTTGATAGTATGTCCTTTCTATGTTAAACTCGTTAGTCATGTAGGATCTTTGATTGTGATTTTAAAATTTCGCTCTTTCTATTTGATAGAGGAGTACTTTTGCGTGGTGATTGAGAGAATCGCAAGTTGCTGTCCTTAATTTTTATAATTTGTTGAGCAAAATTTTGGCCTTCTATTGGTACAAATCCCAGTTCGGAAAGGTCATGAACCTAGCCAATAGCGACTTATTGGATCAACACGAATTGGTAGAGAGAAGAGTTGGATGGACCAGCAAAATCGAGACCCATATATGAAAAGAGTGTAAGTTCCTGCAGTTTAGGAACTCATCATTAGAAATTCTTGCAGTGTTATGTCTGGCAGAATAAAAACATCATGATTTGTGTTGAAGCATTACAATTTTGAAAATGTTTAGATTTACTTTTTTGGGGTTGTGCATCCCAAATACTCTATCCACTACCTCTATACTCTTGAGTCCAATAAAGATGCTTCAATTGAAGATGTGAAACAAACTATGCAGGAAAGAATCATAAAATTTACCCTTCAGCTCCTGGTTTTAAATCATGGATAATCAGTTCATTTCATCGCATCCCATAGTAGAAAGAATTTATGGGTCAGTTCTTCTGATAACATATACTTGGCTAATTACTATACATCAATCTCGTAGATGGAGCTTTAGAATCATTCATATGGACTCTGGGAATTACACATTTTTAGTGAAGTTATCAAAAACAGATCATGCGAGCCAATCAGATAACAAATTTTCTTGTATGATAAAAAAAGGAGAAAACTAAACATCCTTTGAAAAGCTGTGGTACATCAAGAATAAGAACAGGTTTTCCTCTTGTGTTTTTGTGGGACAACTGAACTTGCGAATGTTAAAAGTTCTGCCTCATCTATGCCTGCTTGTTTTCTTGGTTCATACTTCCATAAAATAGCAGAACTTTGACCGTTATTAAATGGGTCTCTGTTTTTGGTTGTACCCTTGTATAACATTAGGTTTGCTTTTTATTTCCTCTTGTTTTACTTTTTCCTTTTTTCTTTTATACTTTGGCCACCCTCTGAAGTTCTCTCTTTGAATTTTAGCGTATTTCATTTTGAAAAAAAAAATGAAATTGGTTGAAACTATAGGGAATTAGCATAACTTTTTGCAGCTTATAATTTTATGAAAGTGCCAATCCAATATAATTCTATTCCTGTAGTCTTTAGGATATGAAACTTTCCCAATACTCATTGGTGAGATAATACTTAGATCCCCAAATCCTTCAAACCGCATGATATGCTCACTGAACTGCAAGCAAACTAATGATAGGATGAAGGATTATCTTTGTTTATGATTATACAAAACACTCTAGGTCTAGAAGGCTACCCAATTTTCTGCTGATCCAAATTTCAGCTTCTCCTTTAAAACCTCCATTGATCTTTGAGGTTATCATGCAGAAAGGGCAGATTGAAGGATACTTAGATATGAAACTTATAAGGATCATAGACCTGTGCTTGTTTCCCTTTCTTCTCTTCCTTTTACTTTTATACTTAGATAGCAGTATATGTTTCTGTTTGTACCATACATCTTGTGTTGCAAGAGTGAGAGGAGTTGACATAATTGGATGGCGACGACTTGTCATCTTGATTCTTGGATAACCATTAATGAAATTCCTTTTAAGTATGTAAAACAAGAACTTGCAACAATCCGCCATAATGATTAGACACATGAATCTTTCAATCCTTCATAGTTAGCTTTCATTCTAGCATGACTGCTTGTCTCAGCTTGTTCCGAAGGGCATGACTTCATTGGGAGCTTGTCTTAAAATTGAAATATTAGATAATATTGAACTACAAATAATTGAATCATCTATGGTTATCACTTATCAATATGCATGATTCTTATTAGAAGCCTACTTATCTTTTGGCAAAATTGGAAACTCAAACTTAGCTTTTCCATTCTATTCTTGTGCTGATATTTGTGATTCTTATGCAGGCAATGCCAGAGCGAAGGAATACTGAGAAATGATACCTTTAAGGATAATAGATCTGCAGTTCCACGTATCATATAGTCAAAGACCTGATTTTGTGATAGATAAAAATTCTTTTATTGGTTTATTATGACACTTGCATTAACTTTGTATGACTTGAATACAGCCAAAATTGATGCTGAAGACCTTCGGCATAAGCTTCAAAGAAAAGGTTTGCAGCAGCAGACAGTTTCGGGGTCATACCTTCCTGGGAAATTGCCTGGAAGTGGAACTATGCGCCAACAGTCCATCACAAGTGAGAAATTACCTGTGACTCTTCATCAGCAGCTAATCAAATCTGAAAAGTTAGCTGGACCTTTGCGGCAACATTCTGCAAGTAGCAATTCGTTAAAAAATAAGGCAGTAGCTGGACCTGCATCAAATGAAACTCTTGCTGTAACAGAAAAGGCTCCTGTTCTAGTTTTGTCGAACAAAATCTCACTCAAAAAGGTAGTGGGTCAGTAGTGGTGCTGCTCGTAATGATTCTTTGTTAGTAGTTGTGCTGTTCTATTCTTCACTAAAACTTTTCTTTTGACTACTCATCCAATGATTATTTATACATCTTGAGTTTTCTCTCTGCAGCCTGAAGTTTCAGTTGACAGTTTCCTGCAGTCATTAGGTTTAGAGAAATATGCAATAGCATTCAAAGTTGAAGAGGTGGGCCTCCTGATTAATTTTTTTCTTCAGGAATAATGTTTTGCTAACTTATCTTTTTTTCTTAAAACATTGTATGGCAGATTGATATGACAGCTCTTAAACACATGACCGACAAGGATTTAAAGACAATAGGCCTTCCTATGGTAATTCTCTCGTTTCTATTGTTTTCATGATTTACTTGTTCCTTTAAAAAAAATACTCCATAGCAATTAGGTGATATTCCAATCGACATGGCTAAAACTTATTGTTCATTCACCAACTAGCACTCAAAATAAAGTTTGAGACCCTCAATATGAAAAGTGGAAAAGTAGGTCAGGCTTCCATGAGCCTTTGCGACCATGATGGCTAAATTTTTGTGAGCAATAGCGACATGGCTTCCCTGAGCATATGAGGGCTAGGCTTCATCAATTATAACGAGAAAGCTTTTATGAGCAACAGCAAGGACCAAGCTTTTGTGAGAGTGAGAGTGAGGGCTAGGGTCTACTTATTACACAATGAAGCTTTTGGGATGAAGTAAACCAGGGATCAGTTTAGATGGATATTCAAACCTTAATTGAGACAAGATCAATATGTTCTCAAATGACCAGCATATTCTTTAGTTAGAGAATTGAAAACCTTAAATTGGAAAGTGGAAAAGTACAAGGGAAAGAAAAAAAAGTCTGTAATGGAAAAAATGACTTGATTATTTTGAACATTAATAGTTGTATAATCTTGCTTAGAGTTTAATGGAGGAATAAAGACTCATGTACTCAATGACAATGACAGATTTCCCCCATCTTTCTCTGACATTTTTTGTATGTGAACTCAACATACCAAATCTCAAAATTCAGTTCCCATGTTTTTTCCACATAGAAGCATTCTTAGTTTCTGCGACATGAATAATTAATTACAGATTTTCCCATAACCAAAACACATGTTGAACAATAATAACTAACTGGCTCCAACTCTTTTTTTTTTAAATGCTTGGATTTAAGATTTTGAGAAAGTTGCGTGCAAATTGTGTTATCACAACTTTCTTTGTGCTTCACCTCATTCTTGTACTTGCACTTGCAGGGTCCTAGGAAAAAGATACTATTGGCTCTCAAATCCAAAACCTAAGGTTGCTAGTAACAATTTGGCGATCCCAATTGGAATTAGATCTTGTAATCTTATCAAGCCTCCAAATCATCCTCCTGGTTGCTCTAGCTGAACACATTGATAATTTATTCAGGACGATTCAATTGAATTCCACCTTGACACATTGCAAATATCCCTCTGCGGCAGCTCTTTGTCGATGGATCCTTACCATTTATGAAATCAAAAACTTGTTTACAAGCAACGTGCTTAGACTTGTAACTTAACTAGGTAAGCTTTCAGTTGTAACTCACGATTCAAGCAAGTTAGCAGTTTTCCTTGTCAGTGTTAGATTTCTGTTGTTTTGTTGTTTTCGAATATGTATGTATGTTTTTTTATCCCAATTTTAGTGGGGCACATATATAAAGGGTGCCTTATTAACATTGATGTGGGAGGATAAAACAAATTAGTTCTTAAGTTCATGATTTTCTTATTGAAAAAAGTTTAATTTGAATTTGCTAATAGATTAGATTGTTCTGGCTTTCTATTCTTGTTTGTAACTCATTTTGTTTGATCTAAAGAGAACACTAGAAAAGAGAGGAAGTAAAGTAGAAGTATTCTTGATATTTCTTTATTTGCTTAGGTGGAAAGTTAGAAGTGGTGGAATTAGGAACCAATGTGGGAGAACAAGCTGAATTAACCCCCTAGGTCATAGTTTTTTTGATTGGATTGTGTTGGCCTCTGATTCTTGAGTAGTTAGTTTTGGAAAACATTAGATAGTAAGAAGTGAAAGGATTGTCAACTTTGTTTGCTTCGAAGAAAGGGGAAAAAAAAGATATCCTCATTCAAATTGAGGCCGAAGAGGGGAAGTGACAGAAACTACAAAGGAAAGAATGTAATGAGTAAGAGAAATGAAAAACTAGAACTCCATTGACAATGAAGTAGCCGGCAGTGAGGTACTAAACCCTAAACTTAAATTTCAATTGGGCGCCAAAATGATTGCTTGGATTTCTAACCTTCAAATCACCACTAAAATCTTCTATAGAAACAACTGAAAGAAATTAAATGAATTATTATCAGAAATGATAACAATTAAAATGATCGCTTATTTACCTAAACCCAGTCAACAAAAGAATCTATATATAGGATAGGAACAAGGCCTCTCCATGAAACAGGAATGGACATAGTCAAACTAAACCTCTAAAGTCAACATTGAAAATAGCAGCTGAAGTCAAACATGAAAAGTGGGTCTCTCCTTAGGTTTCCCAGACTTCCTTTTGAGAACTATGGTCCAGGTGATGATCTCCAAGATCAAGGCCACGCCCCCCAAAATACAGATTGCCACAATGTACCCTGTCCTCCATTTTTGCTCAACTGCTAATATGTCCATGCCTTTGAAAATATTGACGATGCTCAGGATGATTACACTATATCCAATGGAGTGATGGTAGATGTTCCAGTATAATCTATATTTGTGATCCTTGTTTGGTCTCAGAAATAGTGCAAAAACCTGAAAAACACACAAGTTAGAGTTGTAAGGTGGTTACAGGGAAAGAATCTAAAATGCATAGCTAAATTGATCTTGACATTCACCAAGGAAGGAGATCTTCTTGCAGAATTCGTTCCGATCGGCTGAGCTAATCCTTGTTGTTTGCAAACAATAGGGATTAACTCAATGATGGATCTTGCGACTTTTAAGGGGCATTTATATGTGTTTTTTTTTTTCAAATCGTGCAAAAAAAAAAAAAAAAAAAATCAGTTAACAAATGTGTATCTTGAAACTTTGTGAGCATGGAATCTCTTGATGCATTCACTTTTGTTGCAAAGTTAGTTTTGCAACCAAAGGCTGTTTAAGCTTGAACGAAAATAGATGGTTGGTTTATGCACTCATTTTCTTAAAGAGGATAAACTGAGACTGAAAGGAAGAATAATGTAGAAAGATGGAAAGGTGGAGAGGAGAGATGAGTTATCTTATTAAAGAGGCTTTTTCATTCAAAGAAATAGGTCCTTTGAATGAAAACACAAAGTGCAATGACATGCTTTTTCTATTCCTTCAAACAACAAGTCAAAGTTCTCTAAATATTTACTTTACACAAAGGAAAACAAGAATATATTTATTTCTTCGTTCAAGGGGTAAACTCCAAACAAATAGAGGCTACATAGAAAAAAGACTATGGTGAAATGTGATCAATCTTTTTCCTATTTCTTCAAACTCAACAACTAAAAGATAACAAATCTTTTTAAAAAATAAAAAAAAAAACAACTAAAAGATAACTTATAGATATTTCATTCACCAAAGTTAAAAATATGTGCCAAAATTCAATTGATTTGAGAAGGAAAAAGAATGGGAGTTGTGACTTACTTGTAAAGTGCAAAAAGTGAAGAGGGTGATGCCAATGTTCCTGTGATTGGTGTGCACAATGCCCTTGGATTTGTTTCCAAGGACAAGACCAGTTGCCCAGCCAGCAACACCAATGACATAGCCAAGCGTCTGGCAGGAAATATGGAGGTAAAACCATGCAGGGTCTGCGGACTTGAATGTCTTCAGATATCTGGCAAATATTTGACCCAGTGGAAGCAAAACACCCCAACTGACAGCACAAAGAATTCCATGGGTCTGCAAAGTATGGAAATCACAATCAAATCGGTGATCAAAGGTTTATAAATAACTAAAAAGATTGTGAAAGACCTGTTTTCTATCATTGATCAGCAGATCCTTGACAGAAATTCTCGTGCAGATTGTAAAAGAATGAAGAAATCATTGGGTAAAGGTGTTCGGTCTAAAAGGAAGTTATTTTTAATAGCAGAGAGGAGTTTTTGAGTAAATAAAGGAGATGGAGATCCCTAAAATCTCACTCACATTTTTGTTTCTAGATGCTGAAGACCCGGCGCCGGAAATTCCTCCGCTGAGGAGATCCACCGTCCCCATCGACTCCAAATTCTCCGGCTTGAAATCGTGCTTCTGGGGCACGCCATCCACGACCTCCGCCCCCACCTGCCACACCTGCTTCACCACCGTCGTCCCCTCTGGCAGCTTCATCTTCCCGAACATCCGCATGGCGCCACCGGTGAACTCCGCCGCCAGATCCGACGTCTCGTACGCGATCGGACCCTCGGAGACAGGTCCGTACCCGGTGACGTTGTAGGTCTTCACCCCCATCGCGCCGTCGGGCTGGCGGAAGGCGATAAGAGCCTGGCACCCGATCATTCCGCCGCCTGACGGGTTAATCGCCCACGACACCCACCCCGACTGACTCGGAGGCGGAGCCACGAAGGCGAAGGAGAGGCTTCCGAATCCTTTCCCTCCCTCGTATGTCCAGTGCAGCGAGGAGGAGAGGCGAGGGAGGTCGCTGCAGGCGGCGTAGACCCGGTTCGACGGGAAGGACATCGAGGAGCACGATCCCGCGGCGTTGCCTCTGACGACGCCAGAGAAAAGGAGTACAGCGAGAAGAATAAGGAGGGCAGCTCGAGCCGCCATGGATGGCACGAAAAAACAGAGCGCTTTTTTTCCCTACGTCGTCTGTTTTTTTCCGGCGAGGGTGTTAATGCAATAAAAAGGGAATCGAAGGGGTTGCATTCTATACATGGAAGGTTTCCTGAACGAAGACCGAATATGGAAATAATAATTTATTTAGGGGTTGGATCGCTAAAAAAGGAAGTGACAACTCCCGGTTAACGAGAAAAGAGCGGGAGAAGGAAACAACGAAGAGCGGTAGGTTGTTCCCCGGAGTGAGTTTCATACAAAATTATGTGACACGTGTAATACGTCTATTGGTGACGATGCAACGGAAAGAAGAATTCTGCAACAGTGTCCCGTGGAGCGAGTTTAATCCAAAATAATGTGACACGTGTTAGCTGTCTATTGGAGAGGAATATGCGAGGGAAGGAAGAGTGTTGTAACCGCGTCGCGAGTTTAATTCAAAAATAGTAACTCACGTTTCCCTGGGTCGCCACGTGTTCAAAGCGGTGTCCTTAAGTCGTAACCTAAATTGGCTCTAAACTATATTTAAATAAATTTTAAAATTATTAATTTATATCATATACCTTTTTCACAAAATATTTTTGACATAAATGGCTCAAGCCATATTTTGTAAGTAAATTAAATTAACGTAAATACTTTTCTAATTAACATGTAGCTAGAATATTACTTTTAAAATTATTAAAAAATATATAATTTTAGCCTGGCATATATTCAAATATGATATGTAGAACTTGTGTCATACCAAAAAAAAAAACTATGGAACTCGACTTTAATGCACTTTCCAAATTGCCAATTTTTTTTAGTACTATTGTAAATGTTTGAATTAATTGATAATTATTGGCTAATATATTGAAACAATTATCTATAATTATGATTCAAATCATGTTATTCATTCTTAGTAAATAAGTTAAGAAATTAGTTAAAGAAGAAATTTATAATAGCCAAAACCCAAAAGCATCTCTAACAATCAAGTGGAGGAGTTTAGGGATAACAATGGGCATTCAAAAGGAACATTCTCATTTGTGGCCATTAAGATGGTGAGCATTTACAGCCATAAAATCACGTCCGCTCGACGGTGAACATGCAATTAGGTGATCGTGAAATTTGAGCTAGGTGCGATGATGCAACTTCTACTACTAACCTCCCTTTGTTATACTAGATCATTCACTACATCTGTAAGGTTACAATTTATATTTATTATAGCAAAAGATGATAACACTTATCCTAGATAGTCCAATATTATTGTCCCTCCCGTTAGATATATACAAGTAGATAAATTATAAGAGATATTTTATACTAATACAGCGTACTTTATATGGAGAAGATAATTAATCATATAAAAGGAAGTATATTAATAACTAAGGGCCTATGTTAAAGAAACATGGTGAGAAGAGGGACACAACAACAACAAAAAAATAGGCACAGTTTGTTCCTCTTTGACTCTAGTTAATCTTCCATTTTTTTACATGAATGAGCATTAATATTATCATAATTATAAACTTATACGAGAAAAATTTTGAGGATTGACTTGCAATTCAACATCTTGACGGATGACATGAGCCATAGAATGAAAAAATTAGTCTAGAACACAAAATAGCCGGCAATAGAAAGGGATGCCGCTATTGCCATGGTAGTCGTTGCTTTGTTTGACGAGGCATCAGCTCCGTTCTTTGTGGATTCACTCTCTGGTTGAGTTGCAGTCGTCCCAAGTGGAGCCCCAACACCTCCGGCATCACTATCAGTGACATCATCGCTCTCGGGAGCATTTGCATCGGCCGGGAGAGGTG
Organism: Zingiber officinale; assembly: GCF_018446385.1. NCBI lineage: Eukaryota > Viridiplantae > Streptophyta > Magnoliopsida > Zingiberales > Zingiberaceae > Zingiber > Zingiber officinale. Next base: position 112,293,302 of record NC_055997.1, read on the forward strand.
ATTTCGCAATCGGAGTTAGGACATTGGGCACAGAGTTAGTGTCGTTCGATGAAGAATTGGTTGAATCTGCTGAGGCAACGACGACAACTACAACCAAGGCGAGGCCAAGAACAAAGAGTGCCCGAGGACGTGCCATGGCCGAGTTATTTAACCAAATTTGAGATGCTGTTATAGGTGGAATAGAGACTTATTGAAGATGGATAAAAGTTAAGAGTGCATATATATAAGGAAACAACGAAGAATAGTTAAAAGAATATTGATCTTAAGATCAATTGTTATCGTAGTGGATCATATTCTTTTACGGCATCACTATGAGCGAAAAGAAGTGGGCATCACTCATCGTTTTCGAATTTTAAGGAGAGCCTCATGTATCTTTTGTTTAATATTAATTTAGCAAAAAAAAAAAATGCAAATCACTTTTTTTCCTCTCTATTTGTTTTGGTTGTGATTAGATGATATAATCTTGTTATTGTTAACTTGGAATGTTTTATATTCATCTAAACAATCACGTCCTTAAAACTTACAAAGTATGATTGATTGAATCATGAACAATGAAGGATGTTCTGAATATATAAAAGAAAAAAAATATAAGAGAAAATGGATCACAAAAGGCACTTTTAACATTTTCCATGAGATTTTTTTTTAAAAAAAATGCAATAATTTTCCTACATTTAGAACTTGTTCTCTCCAACAATATGATATTTTGGGAAAAAATGATATTTTGGAAGGAACATGATCCTACAAATTCTTACATTTGGAACTTGTTCTCTCCTACAATGCTTGAAATTCATGGGGATTGCTCCACCAAAGTGGGAACTTGCTTTGCTCGTGTGGCCAGTTGAATTTGTCTCTGGTTCAGTTGAGGTTGTTCCAAGAGGAGCTCCAGCACTTCCGACATTGCTATCAGTGATATCGATACCTGTGGGCGCTTCAGCATCCGTGGGAAGAGATGGTACAAATCTAGTGCCAATAGATGAGGAAGCAACCTAGGCAAATTTGCAACTGACACAACAGCCACAGTTACTGCAAAAAAGCCATGTTGGTGTAATTCCCATTGAGGCAAGGTAGAAATCTAAAAGTAGAGACAAATGTATAGGGAAAGAAAGCAGTCATCAAACATCTTTTCTCGTAGAACCATGTCGTCCAACCATTGAAGCATCGACTTCTATTTTCTTGGACTACAACTTTAAGAATATTGTGTTGCGTAAAAAGTGAGCATCAGACTGGCTCCTATTTCTTGCATTTGAAGGAGAGCACTAGATATCTCCTTTAAGGTTGGCTGCGAAAGAAAGTAGATATATGTCTACAACAACAGAATTGTGAAAACAAAAGTTAGGTTAAGTGCAACTCCAAAAATCAAGAAGAGATATGTTATGAAGAAATGGAAGATATATGTAATAGTTATCTAAATTTAGCATGGGGTCACAATTTTACGATATATTGCCTATCGGTTTGAGAGCCATAAGACTAGCAACAGACTGAGAACTATTGGATTGCTAGAAGAGTAAAATACAACAAGGAGAAAAAAAAATGCAAACTTTGAGTTTCCCCATCAACTTGTTCCAAAGATAATGTATTAGCTAAGAATTAGAAACAAGAATCCCAAGCCTCCCGATTTTGGCACAAACCAACTTTTTCTTGAGTTGCCTACCTTAAAAAGCCACAGAACATAAAGAACCACCCTAGTCTCCAATTTCATTGCTTCCCTCAAGTAACCATTTCAGCAAGACACCAATGCTAATAGTAGGAATTAGAAAGAAATTGTGTGAAGGTGATACGAGTAATCTACTAAGAGCATGGCATAACAAATTCTAAATTGTGAGAAAAATAGTTGTTCACAATGCTCACAAACAGTCAAACATGGTAATGTTAATTAATAAATCAAGCATTATTTGTTAAGTGTTTGGTTGATGAAAAGTGTGTGATATAAGCTTAGACTTAGCTCTACTGATCAGTTTATTGTAGAACTAAAACTCAAGTGTTATGGTTTTCAGAATTTGCTCACTTAATAACTGTAAAAAATCATATTTAGGTTTAGAACAACTTAATGTTTCATACCTTTGTGGAAATATCCACATGAATGAGTGACATCATTAAGGCCTACAAGCTCTCAATCATATAGAGGTTCTTCGATAAGAACATTCATCTTTGCCACAAGAAATTCAAGGACATCTTTCCTGCCTTCCTTCAGCAACAAGTGCCTCAATTTTCCAAATGTTGTACCCGGCGGTCTGATTCCCTTTTCCATCATATCTTCTAACATAACACAAGCACGGCTGATTTCACCCCTCTCACAAAGGCCATTGATTAGCACTGCAAAGGTGTGCATGGTAGGGAGAAATTGCTTCTTCTCCATGTATTTCCACACCTTCAGAGCAGTCTCCAACATATTGTTGTCACAGAACATCTTTATTATCATAGTATAAGTGTCCGAGTCTGGATCACAGCATTTAATCATACGGCGGAAGACCTTATATGCTTCGTCGTTTCTACCATTTGAAATCAAGCCATTTAGTATGATATTGAATGTTCTAGAGACAGGAGCAATGGATTTGTCCTCCATGTCCCCAACCACCCTGAAAGCATTTCCAAATTTGTTGGCCTTGCAAAATGCACTGATCAGCGCATTGTACACAACCACATCAGGCTTAATGCCATTTCTCTCCATCTCCAAGAATGTATCGACTGCGTCTTCGATCCTTCTCTCTACGCCATACGTGTGCACCAAAACACTGTAAATGAAAGGCGTGGGAACGCAGCCTCTACGGCCCATGTCTCGAACAACGTCAACTGCCTCCTCTATGTGCCCTGCCTTGCACAGGGCATCGACAATGATGCCATATGTGACAATGTCCGGCTCGCATCCTTGATCGACCATTTCTCGGAAAACCTCCCGCATCTTGGACAGATTGGGCGCCCTTCCCCACCCTTCGAGCAGGATGCTGTAGGTCTTGGCGTCGGGCTGGAACCGGTTACACATTCTGTCGAACACCTTCTGGGCCTCACGGACGTTCTTGGACTTGCAGAGCGCGGAGAGGAGTCCGGTGAGGGCGGCTAGGTTGGGCGCGACGCCGTACTTCTCCATGACGTCGAAGGTGTAGAGGGCCTTGTCGACCTTGTGTGCACGGGCGTACTTGCGCATGATAATGCAGAAGGTCTCGACGTTGAGGGAGGCGTCGGCGCGCATGGCGGCGACCAGCTCCCACATGAGTTTGTACTGGCGGATCTTGGCAAGGGCGGAGACGGTGGAGTGATAGGCGCGAACGGTGTGGGCGAAGCCGCGGTCCTGGCGGCGGGCCCAGTCGAAGAAGCGGTAGGCGAGCATGCCGGCGTTCTGGAGTCGCAGGAGTACCTGTTCGGAGACTTCGGGGGATGCGCGGATGCCGCTGGCATCGAGGGCTTGCTCGATACCGGCGTTGGGGCAGGAAAGCATGATCTTGCACAGCTTTTGGCAGGGATTGACGGTCTCCGGCGCCAGCATTAAGGCTCTCTCTGAGCTGTAGGCTCTTATTTTTCCTACAGAACTCGTCGTCCCTGTAGCCGGCGGCGGCGGCGGCGGCGCGTTGATGGTCTTCCAGAAAGCAGAGCCTTTGGCGGAAGAAGGGATTCGAGGTTTCATTTCTGCGACGATCGCATATGCCTAACCAGCCCACTTTTATATATCTAAATTTTCTGCTGCGGCATCCGCATTTTTCAATTTTCTTTTATTTTTTAAAACAGTCATGCCAAATAAGATTTTAATTTAGGGTGGGATTAGACTATTAGGTAAAAACAAAATTAATCGAATTATTTTTTTTTTCAAATGTGCATGAAATGTGCGACCTAAATATTATTTCTCTCTGTGTATAATATTTTGCTACATTGGACGCCAGTGTTCTGAGATGCCTGCGCACCAGACGTAATATTAGTGTTTTTATTTTATTTTATTAATTTTAAACTCCCGACTATTATGTCAATCAGAGTAGGGGTGTCAAAAATGAACCCGACCCGACGACCCAACCCGAGTCGACCCGAAAAAAATCGGGTTCGGGTTGGGCATTTTCGGGTTCGGGTCGGGTTCGGGTTGGAGGGTTGGAGAGTAAAAAAATTTCGGGTTGGGTCGGGTTGGGTTCGGGTTGACCCGGGTTGGCTTAAATATAGGGTTTTGTGGGTTTTTTTAGAGTTAAATCAAATTTTATTTTAAAAATTTAGATGTTTTTATGTATATTAATATCATGTTTGTATGATAATGATGGAATATTGAGATAAAAGTGAAGAATTATAGGGAAAATAGCCCAAAAAAGTCGTTTTGAATCGGATTTTCGGGTTATATGGGTCGGGTTCGGGTTGATCGGGTTGGTCGGGTTCGGGTTCGGGTTGAGGTGTTTTGGGTTGAACTCGGGTTCGGGTCGGGTTCGGGTTGGGTTAAAAAAAAAAAAAAAAAAACTCAACCCGACCCAACCCGACCCGACCCACCCGAATTGACACCCCTAAATCAGAGTTCGTCTTTCAAATTTAAAGACTAAATTATAATATTAAACATAAAAAAAAATTCAAAATAATTTTTTTTTTAAAGTGTTCACAGGATGTGCCGCGTAAGGAGTGTGGTATATCAAAACTCATATATATAACAATGTTATAAGGGAGATGTTGCCAGTGATTAACATATAAAGAAAATATTTATTTTAATTTTTATCGAGATTCGAACTTTAGATTTTATGATGACAATATCTTATATGCTAATCATTAGATCGTCTCGAAGGAACATCCACATGTTAACACATGCACACATATGTGATGAATTTTGATATCATGAACTACATTCTGTGTATGTCGCTAATGGACAATTGGATTTCTGGGATACTCAGATGTAATCTAAACACCCCATACATTTAATCATCCATGAGTGATATGCATAAGATAGCTCGAAGGATAACTCCTCTGTATATATGGTTATAATAGATATTGGAGAAAATATGAAAGGGTGTTCCTTATTCCTCCTCTTCTTGACATTATTATTATTATTATTATTAAACTAAAAAAACAACAGACTTTATAATTGCTCCATGACTACTGTAATATTTTAAAATAAATTTAATGTAATCTATAATATTACTTCACTTTTATAAAATGATATTATCAATTTTATTAAAATTATTTAATTATCAAACTTAGGGGGTGTTTGGTTCTTTCCTAGGAATAGGAATCGGAATGAGAATCAATGTATTGTGGAATGAGAATGGGTATGAGTATGAATATCACTCTTAAAAACAATGTTTGGTTAGTTGCATTTTTTCTATCGGAATAAATCAAAATTTCCTTTTTTATCCTTAAAGGAAAATAAGAGAAAAAATTAGATGTGAGAGAAAGATGGATGTGAGAGAAAAATATGATGAAAGAGAATGATGAGAGAGAAAGTGTGATGATAAAGAATGAAGAGAGAGAAAGTGTGATGAGAGAAAATGAGAAAAGAGACTGTGATAGGAAAGAGCATGATGAGAGAGAAAATATGATGTGATAGAAAGTATGATGGGAGAGGATGAAGAGAGAGAAAATATAATGAGAAATAATGAAGAGAGAGTGTGTGATGAGAGAGATTAAGGAGAGAGAAAGTATGATGAGAGAGAAAACATGATGAGAAAAAAAGAGAACAGTGAGTGTGATGGGAGAGATTGAGGAGAGAAAGTATGATGAGGGAAAAATATAATGAGAGAGAAAGTGTGTTGAGGAAAAAAAGGAGGGAGTGTGACAAGAGAGATTGAGGAAAGAGAAAGTGTGATGAGAGAGAAAGTGTGATGAGAAAAAAAGAGAGTGTGATGGGAGAGATTGAAGAGAGAGAAAGTATGATGAAAAAAAAGAAGGAAGAGAGTGCGATGGAAGAGCTTGAGGAGAGAGAAAGTATGATGAGAGAGAAAGTGTAATGAGAAAAAAAGAAAGAGAGTGTGATAGGAGAGATTAAGGAGAGAGAAAGTGTGTGATAAAATGCTGAGAGAGAAAATATGATGAGAGAGAACAAGGAGAGAGAAGTAATATGAAAATAAATAAATAAATATATTTTGATATTAAAGGAGAAAATTTTAGTTTTAGGTCAAGGGTATTTTTGGAATAAGGGAATATTTTGATTGATGAAAATAGGATAATGACTCATTGAAGGGGAGGTACATGAGAATGAGTTATTACCCAATTTCAAGGATTCATTCCCTTATTTGTATTCCTATTCTTATAATCCAAACATTAACAATGGCAATCAATGATTCTCATTCTCATTCCCCACTCTTATTCCCCTAAACAAAACGCCCCCTTACTTAACTATTTGGAAAATATAACAACTTCTTAATAGTCTATATTTAATTGAATTTAAACCGATAAGAATATACACTATACATAGCATAACCAAAAGGTCGAGAAAATTTACTCAAAAGTAGATAAACTAAATAGTGACAGAGCATTCAAGTTGTCACTTAAGTATCAACAGATTGATCTCTAATTATGGTAAATTTATAAAAAAATTTCTTCTAAATAGGGTGTACAACCAAAAGATGTTGGATTTTTTCGCCGCCCGACGCCCGCTGCGAGTGCTTCCCGATTTATCCTGGTGGTAGGTAAGAAAATTCTGTGTGACCAAACTGGTCACTCTAGGACTAGTCAATGAGACTAACTGAGTTTATCATTATTTTTTATTTAATTAAATTTAAATAATTTTGATCATATTAATTAAAAAAATTAATATAAAAGTATTTCATGTATAATTTATGATCCTGTCCAGAAGTCGATGGGATGAAATGCTAAGGATGTGACGCTCCTGATGACTGCCTATAGACTTTGCTCTGATCTACAGCACAGATTACATTAGTGCCGAGCCAGGGAAGGGGTCTCGGCGTTGGCCCTCCGACGCTTAAGTCAGTCGCCGACGATGTAGAAAGAGGAGTAACAAGAACAGACACTGTAGAGCAAGTAGTGGCTTGCATTGCGTATCTCCGTTGATGGTTGGACTCCCCTTTATATAGAGCTCTTGTAACACACGTGCATCCTTCCCAAGGTGAGCATGCTTCCCAAAGTTTTCCCTGAAAAGACTTGTCAGTAAAGTATCCCTAACACAGTACCTTAACAAGCCGAGCATATCTCTGAAGTGACAGTGGTAACTTCTGCCGTACGATCTTCTATCTGATAATGTCGCCTGTCAGCGACACTAACTCCCAAAAGGATATCGAGGGATGACACTGTGGATCCGTCATTAGGCCGAGCGGCATAAAAGCGGGCATGCCGCTCGGCCTGTACTTAGCAGACCGAGTACACCCGCCCGCTCGGCAAGTACCCCACTGCACCTGTGTCTCATCCGCTCGGCCGATACTTTGCTGCGTCTGTCCCGAATCCTGTCGCTCGACACACCTTCCGCGTATCTTTGGCATCTACTCCTTTATTGAGCGTTGATTGATCGGCGCGTTGCCGAGCCATATGTGATGTCGGATAGGGCACCCTTTCTCCCGGTCGGACGGCCCACTCACTCGACCAACTGATGATATCTAAGCGTTGACCGCCTTGACTTTGACCTCCACCGTGACAACGATCCTCCACAGGGTGGGCCCCTCCTTATCACCGCATCAATTTATTTTGACAAAAATAAAAAAAACGTCTTGGTTGTTCAAATGCCAACTTTCCTTTTTATTAAAAAGACACCCTTTTCCAGTACTCAACCCTTCTACCTTTTATCTCCCGTTTATATCTTCCATCTAAATTCTAAATCAATCGGATGTGTTATAGTAGCTACAAAACTATAACTACTATACATATTGTAGCAACTACGATTCTGTATCTGTTACAATGTGAATATTATGTAAACAAATCAAATCTGCGTTATAGCAAGGAGGAGTCCTAACTAAAAATTAGGCAAGTGGAAGTCCCGGTGAGTGAAGTCGGACCCTAGTGAGTGAAGCTAAGTGGTGGAAGTCCTGGTGAGTGAAGTTGGGCCCTAGTGAGTGAAGTTAGGTAGTGGAAGTCCCAGTGAGTGAAGTTGGGCTCTAGTGAGTGAAGCTAGGTGGTGGAAGTCCGGGTGAGTGAAGCTAGGCCCTAGTGAGTGAAGCTAGGTGGTGGAAGTCCCGGTGAGTGAAATGAGGCCCTAGTGAGGTAGTGGAAGTCCCGATGAGTGAAGTGAGATCCTAGTTAGTGAAGCTAGGTGGAGGAAGTCCTGTTGAGTGAAGCCAGGCAATGGAAGCCCTAGTGAGTGAAATTATGTAACCCTAGGGAGGTAACCCTAGGTAATATGTGACTAACTGGTTTTCGGTCGACCGCGTGTGGTCGACCGGACCAATGAATCTTGAATTCTGTTAACACTATTTTACCTTGTCATTTTATCTATTGTGCAAACTCAGTGTTGCAGGAAAGTTCAGCTAGGTCGACGGGCTAACCAGATGTTTGACAAATGGTAAGTGAAGGTAAGTCACTGGAGGAGAGTGACTGGTGAGGGCGGGTCTTGTTTGAGGAGACAATAGGCATCAATCTAATTTAGGTCCATTTCAGAAACCTAAATTGAGATCCTGACTAGATTCTGATCTCAGGAAGACAGGATCTTACTAATAAATCTTTATAAAATATCATGAATATATTTTTCTAACTCTATGTTGTAGAGAAAAATATAGATCTTCAAATTCTGCACGCGTAGCAACTGACAAAGCTTGATTTTGAGTTCGGATTTAAAAGGTATGACCTTCAAAAGATTGTTGTGTTGAACCAGTAGTTGGAGGCGCCTTCAAGCAATGGAAGGCGCCTTGATCTTGCTTTGAAGGCGCCTTGAAGTACTTTGAAGGCGTCTTCCAGTAGATAAAACTTGTAGTTTGTAGATTTTATCATCATCTAAGATAGGGGGATAATATTTGCTTGTGGAGGCACCTTGGAGGAGGTTAAAGGTGCCTTCCACAATCTATATAAGCCTTGTTTGTGCATGATTCAAGACACAACTCACATACAAGATTCTACGCATCCGATTGAGGTTCCGACTACTCCAGCCTACTGCTATGACTCTGCTACGACGCTGTTGTGTCCGACTACTGCCAAAGAACTGATCGACACCGAGCCTAAGCTGATAATCTTCAAAGGTGTTGGGTAATGAATTGTAATTTGTGTATTTAAATATTTGCAATAAGATAAGTGCAGGGTGTTGCACTTGGTCCGTCTTTTTGTACTCGATTCCCTTTTCCAGAGGTACTGGAAAAGATATTTTAGTGGATTGCTCATTGATAGGTCCACGAGACCTGGGTCTTAGAGTAGGAGTCACCAAAGGCTTCGAACCAAGTAAAATCGAACGTGTGTTGTTTTACTTGCTTTTCTATTTCCTTCTTTTCTCGTAGTTTTCCACTGCGTACTAAGTTATAAAAATGAAAAAGACCAGTTTTTCAAAAACCATGCGATTATCCCCCCTCTCACGTGCGTATCGATCCAACAAATGGTATCAGAGCAGGTGTTGGTGCAACCTTAGGTCAAGGTTGACCTGGGTGACCCGACTCGAGTTGACCTGACTCGAGGTATATTTTGATGTTTGACAAGAATAGAGAAGTTATATTTTGATGTTTGACAAGAATAGGAACTTGGAGGATTGTGGGTGCAACCTTTGGTCAAGGTTGACCTGACTTGAGTTGACCTGATTCGGGAAAAGTCCAAGTATGGAGACTTGACACGGAAAGGTCCAAGCAGGGAGCTTGGCATGAGAAAAGTCTAAGTATGGAGACTTGGCACAGAAAGGTCCAAGCAGGGAGCTTGGCACGGGAAAAGTCCAAGTATGGAGACTTGGCACGGAAAAGTCCAAGCAGGGAGCTTGGCACGGGAAAAGTCCAAGTATGGAAGCTTGGCATGGGAGGTCAGAGAGGGCTCGGTAGCTCGTTCTCCGGACTAAGTCAGAGAGGGCTCGGTAGCTCGTTCTCTGGACCGGACGTGGAAGTCGGAGAGGGCTCGATAGCTCGTTCTCTGGACTAGGTCAGAGAGGGCTCGGTAGCTCGTTCTCTGGACCAGACGTGGAAGTCGGAGAGGGCTCGGTAGCTTGTTTTCCGGACTAGGTCAGAGAGGGCTCAGTAGCTCGTTATCTAGATCAGGAAGCTTTAGGTTTAAGGCTGGGAAATTGGATCAGTCTGCTGACCGATCCAGTGATACTATGGGTATCTGGATCGGTCTGCTGACCGATCCAGTGATACATTGATTCTCACTGTGGGTCATCTGATCGGTCTGGTGATCGATCAGTAAACAAACAGATTGGGAGAAGGAATAGGAGGGATCGATCGGTGGACCACATGTAGCCTGATCGGTCCACGCCGAGCCGTTGTGACAACCTCTGTGAGAGTTGGGATCGGTCTGGGACCGATCAGATACCGATCGGTCTGCATGACCGATCCGGACCGATCGATCAGGGTGGAGCCTGATCGGTCCAGGCCTAGTCGTTGAGACACAACGGCTAGATTTCTGTCTTCTTCGCAGGTTCAAGTTATATAACGAGGTGGAGGGCCTCTACAGGGAAGAACTTCTTCTTCCTCCTTGCGATCTGAGCTTTGCTGAGCTCTCCATTACTGAAGCTTCGTGTGAGCTTCCCTCGGCTGGGTCTCCAACTGATCAGTTGCTGCTGTGGTTGGCATCCGTGAAGTTGCTGCTTCATCAACAGTCGACGAGAAGGCAAGCAAACTAGTGTTTTTACATTCATATTGTTCTTGACTTCTTGCTGTATTTCTTGTACTCTGATCTTGCTGTTGCAAGAGAAATTGTGGCGAGGTTTCTCCACCCAGAAGGAGTTTTCATTAGCCGATTTTCCGGGGTTTCATCCACCGACGGATTGATAGGATTCGTCCACCTTACGGACACGCCAAGGAGTAGGAGTATCATCTCCGAACCTCGTTATATCGTCGCGTTTGAGGTTTGATATTCTCCCGTTTCGTTTCTATCTTTTATTTCCGCTGCGCTAACTCAAATTGTAGGAAGAAACGAGAATTTGGGGTCGGCTATTCACACCCCCCCTCTCTAGCCGCATCCGAAGATCCTAACAAGTGGTATCAGAGCGAGGTCGCTCTTCGTCGGATTAACACTCGGGGGAGCACGAGCTAGAGAATGGATCAACTTGGAGAAGACGTCACGATTCCACCTTTCTACGATCGCGACGACTTCGCGTATTGGAAGGTAAGAATGAAGTATTTTCTTATGACTAACCTAGTATATTGGAATTGTGTACAAGTAGGTTTTATTCCTCCGGTGGATAAAGAAGGAGAACCTCTCGAGAAGAAGAAGTGGACGAAGGAACAAATCCACCAATCCATAATCAACGACGAGGTAACGAAAATCTTTGAATTTTCATTACCTAATGATGTCTTGTGTAAGATAGGTAGATACAACAATGCCAAGGAGTTGTGGAACAACTTGGCTAAGTTTCATGAGGAGAGCTCCAATTCAAGTCATGAAGAGGAGTCAAGTGAGCCAAGTAGCTCACATCATGGAGGTATGGAATTAGAAGTTGAGGGCTGCTCAACATCTAAGGAAGAAGAGGAGGAGAGTTCTTCTTCAAGACTAGAGCAAGAAGAAGAAGCCTCTACCTCCGGAAGGGATGAAGGAGAGAGTTTATATCCATCCTCAACCCTAGGTAACTCAAGCAACTTAATTTCAAGTAAATTACATATACCGTGCTTTGAGTGTAGGGAATATGAGCATTACAAAAGTAAATGTCCAAAGTGGATTAGGAAGACTCCACCGGCACCAAAAGTCAAGGAAGCCGGAGTCCCGATACGCAAGGGCAAGGAGCACGTGGTGTGCTTCCAATGCAAGCAAAGGGGACATTATAGGAGTCAATGTCCAAGGGGGAGGCAACCTCACAAGGACAAGAGACCAAGCACATATATAGGGGGAGCTAAAGCAAACCCTAAGGTATCCTTTAAGGCACATTCTTGCAATACTAATAAGACACACGCTAGTAGTTTTATTGCAATTGTCAATAGTGATAAACATGATAACCATAGAAACCGATACATGTGCTTAGGTGCCAAACATGTTAGCCTAGATAAGGACAATGCTAGAAATGCCAACCCTAGAGTTAACTCATCTAAGGTTAAGGAAAACCTAGATAGGAATCTCAAAACAACTAGACATATGCCTAGGAATACCTCAAAGAAAAATGGAAAATTAAAGCTTGAGGTATTAAAGAAGGAAAATCAAGTCTTGAGGTCAAGACTTGACACTTTAAAAAAGGCTCTTAAGAATTTGGAGAAGTCAATTCTAGGGTCTAAGGGTCAAAAATCAAAGCCCAAGGACATGAGAGGTTTGGGTCACAAACCTAAGTCTCAAGTGGTCAAGCCCACTTACCATAATGTTCCATTCGATTATGGAACAAGACCTAGGGCTAAGAAGACCATCACCAAGGTCACAAGGGGAGTCACCCCTAGAGTTGATCTTGATGAGTCCCAAATGACCAAGGCCTCAAAGCCTAGGAGGGTCATTAGGAGGGTTGCTAGGGAAGTCATCCCTAGTGAATATTTAGTGAACCCAATGAGCTTGATCCGGCAGTAAGAATGGGGGACCCCATTTGGCAGAGTCAACGCCACGTGGAGGTCGAAAGGTAAAAGGCCAACCAGAAGCTTGGCCGAGCTGATTATGATGGTGACGACCGGCTGAAGATTCCGAGCGGAAGCGATACACCCTGGCGGGGAGTCGGGGTTCCGACGCTCATGATGAACAGTATAGTAGTGCCGAGCGGATGGCCCGCTCGGCCGAAAGAATAAAGTATCAACACTGCGAACAGTCCCGAGCACGCGACCAGGAAGCTCCCGAGCGGATCAGCACATCCGACCGGTCAGACGTGAGGAAACCGCCGACCGGTCGGACGCTCGGCATGGAGACAAGGACAGAAATATCCTCTGACAGCAGGTGATACGCAGGATCTTAGGGCATGGGCTCACTGTCCCATCAGAGACGTGCTCGGACTGTAGCAGTAAGGGGTCAAGCAAGCTCATCTGACAAGCCCATACTAAGGTATGGCACAGAACACGTGTGCACCTCGGTATAAGTGCACATGCCTCTTCACAGCCCTATATAAGGGTCCTCACCCTTCGCCGGAGGTACGCTCTCTCGCAGGTTGGAGCCTCATATCCGCTGTCTGCTTGCCTGACTTGAGCGTCGGAGGGTCGTCGCCGGGGACCCCTCCCCGGCCCGACTTCTGTGCAGGTTCGCCGGAGGTCGGTGCAGCTGGTCGGAGATAGAGGAGAGCGCCACGTGCCCAGCGTCCGTCGATTCAGCGACTCGGACAGGATCAAATTGGCGCCGTCTGTGGGAACGCGTCTGTATCCGAGCGGAATAGATGGACGAGGCTGGATGACCATACACCGTGATGCTCCCCCAGGAGAAACTCGACGCTCCAAGAGAGGCAAGAGCAGCTAAGCTCGTGGAGCAACAGAGACAAAAGGCTCAAGCTGAGCGGATATCCGAGCGACCCAGGAGGACCGAACGGAGAAACATTAGAAATAGGAGCAAAATAAGGGTCCAATCGGCCCTCAGGTGGGAGCAACTCCTGCCCCGATATCGGTCCGACAAAGGGGTCTTCATCAGGCGAGGCAACTGGCCAATAAGTTTCGACAAGTATAACGTATGCTCCTCACTCCACGGGTATTCGGGAGTTGAGAAATTGGGTCATAGTCGTGCCGATCGATAGGTCAGTTCTTTCAATTACCTGTTGCTTATAGATTGGTAGTTTAAGAACTCCCGTGCCGAGCCAAAGGCTCGATAGGAAGACCCCGTGCCGCTCGGCCGGGAGCATATTAACCGAGCCCAAAGGCTCGATAGAAAGACCCCGTGCCGCTCGGCCGGGAGCATATTAACCGAGCCCAAAGGCTCGATAGGAAGACCCCGTGCTGCTCGGCCGGGAGTATAGAAACCAAGTCAAAGGCTCGATGGGATAAATCCTGTGCCGCTCGGCCGGGAGCATATTAACCAAGCCCCAAGCTCGATGGGAAGACCCCGTGTCGCTCGGCCGGGGGTGTATTAGCCGAGCCAAAGGCTCGATGGGAAGCCCGTGCCGCTCGGCCGGGGGTGTATTAACCGAGCCCCAAGCTCGATGGGAAGACCCCGTGCCGCTCGGCCGGGGGTGTATTAGCCGAGCCAAAGGCTCGATGGGAAGCCTGTGCCGCTCGGCCGGGAGCATATTAACCGAGCCCCAAGCTCGATGGGAAGACCCCGTGTCGCTCGGCCGGGGGTGTATTAGCCGAGCCAAAGGCTCGATGGGAAGCCCATGCCGCTCGGTCGGGAGTATGTTAGTCAAGCCAGGCTCGATGGGAAGACCCCGGACCGTTCGGCCGGAGGTGTATTGATCGAGCCGCACGCTCAAGGATCGAAGGCCCCGAGCCATTCGGCCGGAGGTATATTGAACGAGCTGCACGCTTGGAAAAATCGAAGGCCCCGTACCGTTCGGACGGAGGTAAATTATCCGAGCCAAAATGCTCGACGAAGCAGACCCTGAGCCGTTCGACCAGGAGTACGTTCTCCAAGCTGGGTGAAAGGTGCGCTAAATATAAATTTATATACTTTTTGGTCGCCTATGTACTTGCGATGCAGGAAGCAAAAAGATGAAAACACATTGAGTATTCTCCGCTGAGCGGCTTACCGTTCGGCAGGGGCATATGGATTATCCGAGCCAAGCGCCCGAATAGCGAAGGCCTCCTAGCCGATTAGATTCGCAAGCCAATGACCCGTGCTGTTCGGCCGGGCATAAAAACTGTTCAAGCGCGAGATAAGTTATGAAGGCCAAGGTCGCTCGACCTGGTAAGGAGTTTGCCTTGAAGGCCGTCTAGCCCAGACGTTAAACCGTAGAGCCGCGCCGACCGGCTATAAATATCCGCGCCGACGAGCTCCGTCGTTAAAGATCGAGAGACGAGCCGGCGTCTATAAACCCTCCGAGCGGAAGACCGTCTAGCCCAGACGTTAAACCGTAGAGCCGCACCGACCGACTATAAATATCCGCGCCGATGAGCTCCGTCGTTAAAGATCGAGAGACGAGCCGGCGTCTATAAACCCTCCGAGCGGAAGACCGTCTAGCCCAAACGTTAAACCGTAGAGCCGCGCCGATTGGCTATAAATATCCGCGCTGACGAGCTCCGTCGTTAAAGATCGAGAGACGAGCCGGCGTCTATAAACCCTCCGAGCGGAAGACCGTCTAGCCCAGACGTTAAACCGTAGAGCCGCGCCGACCGGCTATAAATATCCGCGCCGACGAGCTTCGTCGTTAAAGATCGAGAGACGAGCCGGCGTCTATAAACCCTCCGAGCGGAAGACCGTCTAGCCCAGACGTTAAACCGTAGAGCCGCGCCGTCCGGCTATAAATATCCGCGCTGACGAGCTCCGTCGTTAAAGATCGAGAGCCGCGCCGTCCGACTATAAATATTTGCACCGTCGAGCTCCGACGTTAAATATCGAGAGACGAGCCGGCGTCTATAAATGATCCGAGCGGACGAACCGACGAGCTCCGTCGTTAAAAATCGAGAGACGAGCCGGCGTCTATAAATAATCCGAGCGGACGAATAGACGAGCTCCGTCGTTAAAGATCGAGAGCCGCGTCGTCCGACTATAAATATTCGCGCCGTCGAGCTCCGACGTTAAATATCGAGAGACGAGCCGGCGTCTATAAATGATCCGAGCGGACGAACCGACGAGCTCCGTCGTTAAAGATCGAGAGCCGCGCCGTCCGGCTATAAATATCCGTGCCGTCGAGCTCCAACGTTAAACATCGAGAGACGCGTCGGCGTCTATAAATAATCCGAGCGGAATATCGTCGACACTGCAATTATCCGTATTCTCCGCCGATATTGTTAGACCGACGCTAAGTTCCGCTCAGACTCGAGGTATAAAGGTTCTGATCGGCTTATAACGAGCGATTCTTGCTAGCAACACAGAATGATATTCGGCCGAATGGAAGGGCTGGGGAAAACACTTACAAGAATGCACCTCGAATGCCAAAGGTGTGATAGTAGACGAGCGGGCAGCACAAGTATTAGCAAGGGGACAGTGCAAAAAGATAGAGTACACGAAAGGAAAGCATTTCATTGAAATTAAAACCTTAGGCCGAGTGGCCTAAGTACAAAAAGATTCATGTTCAGCCGAGCGGTGAAATTACAAGAATTACTCGATGTAGTCGTAGAGGTCCCTCGGAATGTTGCTCAGGAGCTCCACCTGATCGCCGGCTGGAATATTGGTGGACTCCGGAAGAAGGCCCTTCGACTTCAGATAGGTCATAGTGGCCGTAATGGCCAAGTCAAAAGCTGAGTACATCCACTCGCAAATTTTCTCCGAGAACTCGGGCAATCGGATATGGCTTTGTCGGAGAGTGGCAACTCGGCTCGGCTCGGCATCCTGGTATTCTTTGAAGGTCGCCTGGGAGCTTATGAGGGCCTCATTCAGATGCTCAATCTTCTCCGCATCGGCCGAGTGGCCTGCCTTCTCCCGGTCGAGCTGCTCCATCAGCTCCTTTATCTTCAACTCCAGGCCCCGGGCCTCCACGTTTTTCTTCTCCAGATCGGAGATGGCTGTGTTCTTCCGAGTGGTGGCCAGAGTTATCTTTGTGTCAAGCGACTTGACTTGTCGCTCGGACTCGGCTAGGGCGTGGGCCTGGTCAGCTGTTTTCTTCTGCTCAGCAGCCAGCAGAGTTTGAGCTTTCTTCATCTCTTTTTGCAGCTCGGAGTAGGAAGGGCCTTGGGAGCCACTCGGACCGCCTGCCGCCTGCAGTTGCCTTATCTCCTCGTCCGCCATAGCCAGGCGGCTGGAAACTGCTATCTCTTCCACCCATCTCTGAAGCAAGAAGGCGCAGTTGTTAAAAGCCGAGCGGAAATATTCAGGCAAAACTTCAAAAAACAAAAAAAAAAACAACAAACTTACCCCCGTAGCCGCTTGCATGTGGCTGTTGGCTAAGTTCCGGAGGGGGATCATTGCTACGCGCGCTCGAGCGTCGGCCCACATCTCGGCGAGGGGCCCTTTCAAAGTAATGGTGTGCTCGGGCACGGTTGGCCGGTCAGCTTCTGGTAGCAACTCTTCAGTTGGAAGATGAAGAGTAACCCATATTGTGCGGTCGTGACCAGGGATCGCCCGACCGAGATCAGAAGCTGGCGCAGAAAATCGCGAATGGATGGTCGAGCGTTGGACTGAACGACGAGCAGGGGGGAGAGTGTCGATCGGAGTGGCCTCAACCGGAGCAGTCAGCTCGTCCCAGTCAGAAGGCGTCCGGTCGGACGAAATGGTCTCGGGCACAGGCGCCTTGCCTTTAGCAGTCACGGCGGCCCGGTCGGAGGGTTGGACCGCGGAGGTAGCCGAGCGCAGCGGAGTCTCCACCCGACGCCTCTTTTGCAGTGGTTGTTCCTCCTCCCGAACGGACCCTTCCTCAGGGGCCGTTGGTTCCCTGGAGGGGGTAGCTCCGCTGGCCACCTGCTGTTGAGAGGCCTGAGCGGTCGATTCAGCCTGGGTGCCGCTCTCTCCTTCGTGAGAACCGACCGGCTGAATACCCCGCGCCTCCATTTCCTTGGCCGCCGCGGCCTCCAGCGCCGCTTCCTTTCTCTTCAGAACGCCGGCCATCACCGAGTCCATGACGATGTTAGCTGCATGAAAAGAAGAAGAAATCAGTTAGCAATTAAAGCAAATGCCCAAGCAAAATTCTTACCGAAGCCGGTCGGAAGTGGGGTCCGTATAGGACTCAGCCCAAAAATGTACATCACTCCCTCGTGAAGAAGTTTGTTGATGTCAAGCCGCAGACCGGCTAGTACATTTGCGGCATGAAGATAATCCGGTCGGGTCTTGAATTTCTTCAACTCGGGAGTAGGAGGTAGACTGACCTGCCACTGGGTCGGAAAGTTTGGCTGACTGGGCATGCGGAGGTAGAAATAATAGTCCTTCCAATGTTTATTGGAAGTGGGTAGTTTATTGAAGAAGACCAGACCGGGCCGAGCTTGGAACATTAAGGTGCCCGACTCGGCTTGCTTAGGGTAATAGAAATAAAAGAAGACCTCCGGTCGGAGGGGAATGTTGTGAATCTTAAACAAAACGACAACACCGCAGAGGAGACGGAAGGTATTTGGTACTAAACTTCCGAGCGGCACGCCAAAATAATTACAGACGTCTACTATAAAAGGATGCACGGGGAACCGCAGACCGACGGTAAATTGGTCGCGAAAGACACAGAAACCGCCGCGCGGCGGTCTGTGTGGCCGAGCGACGGGACCAGCTAGGCGATTTCGAAATCCTCGGGGATTTCGAAATTGTCAGCCAAAATATCAAAATCCCGTTGTTCGAAACGGGACCGCATGGTAGTATACCATGGGCCTAGGGATTGTTCTTCGGGATGAGAAGAACTGGCCATGATCCGGAGAAATCAAAAAAGAAGTTTCAAAGACGAAGAAAAGGAGTTTCAAAGACTGGAGCTAGGGGAAGAAATGCGAATTAGATACCAGAAAGGAAGAAGGAAAGATCTAAAACCTTACTGAGGGGAGAGGGATCGAGGAAAGGCGCCGAAGAGCGTCAGAGGGCAGAAACAAGATCGCCGGAGCTCCAAAGCGCAGAGGGCAACAGTAGAGGTAACGAAGGCGAGTGAAGGTGAGAAGGAAACGAAGAATTTATAGGGTGAGGGCCGGGCGGCCTCCACCGTCGGATCCAGGTCACGGGAATCAAAGCATGCATCTAGCCATTTATTTCGAATTGCTTCGATCACATCAAAATATCATGCCACCGCCTCCGTACTCTGATGGCATTGCTCCACGTGGCAGTCAATCATTCGGAGCATTTAATGAAGGTATAATCAACCTTGATGTCGAAGATTGGCGCAGAACGCGAGGAGATCCGGTGAACGCCATCATTCATTCATTCAAGGATATCTCTACGGCTAACCGGGTGGAGAGTATTAGCATGGAAGAGCCGTTCGGCTAGACTCACAGTCCAGTCAGTCGGACTTAATCGCCTCCTTCGACTAGACTTGAAGGGGAGGCAAGTGATCCGGCAGTAAGAATGGGGGACCCCATTTGGCAGAGTCAACGCCACGTGGAGGTCGAAAGGTAAAAGGCCAACCAGAAGCTTGGCTGAGCCGATTATGATGGTGACGACCGGCTGAAGATTCCGAGCGGAAGCGATACACCCCGGCGGGGAGTCGGGCTTCCGACGCTCATGATGAACAGTATAGTAGTGCCGAGCGGATGGCCCGCTCGGCCGAAAGAATAATGTATCAACACTGCGAACAGTCCCGAGCACGCGACCAGGAAGCTCCCGAGCGGATCAGCACATCCGACCGGTCGGACGTGAGGAAACCGCCGACCGGTCGGACGCTCGGCATGGAGACAAGGACAGAAACATCCTCTGACAGCAGGTGATACGCAGGATCTTAGGGCATGGGCTCACTGTCCCATCAGAGACGTGCTCGAACTGTAGCAGTAAGGGGTCAAGCAAGCTCATCTGACAAGCTCATACTAAGGTATGGCACAGAACACGTGTGCACCTCGGTATGAGTGCACATGCCTCTTCACAGCCCTATATAAGGGTCCTCACCCTTCGCCGGAGGTACGCTCTCTCGCAGGTTGGAGCCTCATATCCGCTGTCTGCTTGCCTGACTTGAGCGTCGGAGGGTCGTCACCGGGGACCCCTCCCCGGCCCGACTTCTGTGCAGGTTCGCCGGAGGTCGGTGCAGCTGGTCGGAGATAGAGGAGAGCGCCATGTGCCCAGCGTCCGTCGATTCAGCGACTCGGACAGGATCAGAGCTCAAATAGGTATTGGGTTCCTAGGAGCGTGATCCCTTCACGCTAGATGGTTTAGGGTGTGCCAACCTTAATTGGATAGGTAGTTAACCTACTCATGGCAAAAGGTGACATTTTAGGAATTTTCAAGATGTAATCAAGACTTGAAAATGAAATTAAAAATAACTCTTAAGGTGATTAGGATGTGCCAACCACATTTGAGGAGTTTTCTAGGATCAATCTAATTGGCACATAGTGATCTAAAAATATTTAGTATATGATTTTAGGTCTATTACACTTAGGAATATAGAATTTATGGTAAAATGATCAAAATTATCAAAAATGGCAACTAAGACTAGAATTAGGTATTTTCTATACCTTTATATGTTATTTGTCATACATTGTTTGTCATATGCCATGTCATGACATCATATTTATTTTATTATCATTTGAAATGTCATGATAATGCTTAGGTTAGTTATATGTCATGCCTTATTTAAGTTTCATACTTGATGACATGACATCATGCCATTGGCACATGTTTCCACTTATGATATTATTTTATGCCATGTCATCATCTCTTGCATTTATGATCAATTAATTTGATTTAAGGATAGAAACACAATTTGATATGGAGATCAAATTGTTGTTTAGAAAATGCATGAGAACTTAGCTTAAGATGACCTAAACCCATATCTCACATCAAAATTGACTTGGATGTGTTTGATACACCTTAGATGTGTGTGAGATATTAGGATTATGAGTTAGGATCAAGGTGCATAGTTCTTGTACCTAGATGAGCCTAATTCGAATTTGAGGATCACAGGGAAAACTTGTGTACAAGTCATGTACATTTAGCCCTAAGATTGTGGTCCTAAATTAAATGGTTTAAGATCATTTCAAAATTGATTTGAAAAACCTTGATGAAGCTTTTCTAGTGATAGCATTCATCATTGAGCAAGTTGATACAAAGATGGATTAACCTTGAGCTATTTCAAAGTCTTTCGAACTTTGTATCAAGATTAAAAAATGGGAGTTATTTTCAGATAAAACTATTTTTCCATGATAATATATGTTATGAGGAATGTATCCTCAAAATTTTACAATTTTTGGAATTTTTTGTAATTTTTTAGGGGTTTCTGAATTTCGGGAGAAAAATCAGAAATTCTTATCAGAGAATTGTGGACCGATCAAAGAAGATTCTGATCGGTCCAGGGAGGTCTGGATCGGTCACTGGACCGATCCAGGGCAGTGTGGATCGGTCTGGTGACCGATCCAGTGGAGTCCTGATCGGTCTGGTGACCGATCAGAGCGTGCCAAAATGCTGATTTTCGACTGTTGTCTGAAATTTCAGCTATGGAAGTTGGTGTTTTAGTTTTCTAAAGGGTTGAAACTCTCCAAGACATTGTTGGTGCAATGGTCAAGGAGGAGTTGACCTTTAGGGGGAGTTTTACCTATTGGTCAAGGGGGAATTTTTACTCGTCAAGATTTCTGAGGATGAGTGATATGAGATTATCACTGAGTTGATTGTTGATTTTAGTATCAAGAGGGAAATTAAGGGTTTCAATGAAAGGTATGAGACTTTCATTAGAAAGAAACTCTTGACCTTGATTCACTCCTTTTTGATGTGTGTCAAAAAGGGGGAGAATGTCCAGAGAATGTTCAAGGAAGAACATTGGAGTTTGGGGAGAATGTTCAGAGAATGTTCAAGGAAGAACATTGGAGAACTATTGGAAAACCTAAGTTAGGTTATCGGGTTAACCTAACTTGATTATGGTTTTTGTCAAACATCAAAAAGGGGGAGATTGTTGGTGCAACCTTAGGTCAAGGTTGACCTGGGTGACCCGACTCGAGTTGACCTGACTCGAGGTATATTTTGATATTTGACAAGAATAGAGAAGTTATATTTTGATGTTTGACAAGAATAGGAACTTGGGGGATTGTGGGTGCAACCTTTGGTCAAGGTTGACCTGGTTGACCCGACTTGAGTTGACCTGATTCGGGAAAAGTCCAAGTATGGAGACTTGGCACGGAAAGGTCCAAGCAGGGAGCTTGGCACGGGAAAAGTCCAAGTATGGAGACTTGGCACGGAAAGGTCCAAGCAGGGAGCTTGGCACGGGAAAAGTCCAAGTATGGAGACTTGGAACGGAAAAGTCCAAGCAGGGAGCTTGGCATGGGAAAAGTCCAAGTATGGAAGCTTGGCATAGAAGGTCAGAGAGGGCTCGGTAGCTCGTTCTCCAGACTAGGTCAGAGAGGGCTCGGTAGCTCGTTCTCTGGACCGGACATGGAAGTCAGAGAGGGCTCGGTAGCTCGTTCTCCGGACTAGGTCAGAGAGGGCTCGGTAGCTCGTTCTCTGGACCAGACGTGGAAGTCGGAGAGGGCTCGGTAGCTCATTCTCAGGACTAGGTCAGAGAGGGCTTGGTAGCTCGTTCTCTAGATCAGGAAGGCTTTAGGTTTAAGGCTGGGAAATTGGATCGGTCTGCTGACCGATCCAGTGATACTATGGGTATTTGGATCGGTCTGCTGACCGATCTAGTGATACACTGATTCTCACTGTGGGTCATCTGATCGGTCTGATGACCGATCAGTAACAAACAGATTGGGAGAAGAAATAGGAGGGATCGGTCTGTGGACCGATCCACCTATGGCCTGATCGGTCCACAGACCGATCAGGGATCGGCATCAACTCTCTGTAAGAGTTGGGATCGGTATGGGGACCGATCAGCATAGGCCCTGATCGGTCCCATGACCGATCAAACCCATCCTGGACCGATCAGGGTGGAGCCTGATCGGTCCAGGCCTAGCCGTTGAGACACAACGGCTAGATTTTTGTCTTCTTCGCAGGTTCAAGTTATATAACGAGGCGGAGGGCCTCTACAGGGAAGAACTTCTTCTTCCTCCTTGCGATCTGAGCTTTGCTGAGCTCTCGATTACTGAAGCTTCGTGTGAGCTTCCCTCGGCTGGGTCTCCAACTGATCAGTTGCTGCTGTGGTTGGCATCCGTGAAGTTGCTGCTTCATCAACAGTCGACGAGAAGGCAAGCAAACTAGTGTTTTTACATTCATATTGTTCTTAGCTTCTTGCTGTATTTCTTATACTCTGATCTTGCTGTTGCAAGAGAAATTGTGGCGAGATTTCTCCACCCAGAAGGAGTTTTCATTAGCCGATTTTCCGGGGTTTCATCCACTGATGGATTGATAGGATTCGTCCACCTTACGGACACGCCAAGGAGTAGAAGTATCATCTCCGAACCTTGTTATATCGTCGCGTTTGATGTTTGATATTCTCCCGTTTCGTTTCTATCTTTTATTTCCGCTGCGCTAACTCAAATTGTAGGAAGAAACGAGAATTTGGGGTCGGCTATTCACACCCCCTCTCTACCCGCATCCGAAGATCCTAACAGCAGGTACCGCTCTGAATTGGTGTAACCATCAATCAAGCAAAGAGGGTCCTTTTTAAAAGAAAAATTATATACGCCTTTCATTTTTTTCCCTCCATTTTTTTTTTGAAAAATTCACTTTAATTTTTTCACTACTTATTAGAATTGACGAAATAACCTTTCTGATAAAATTTGTCACAATATTTTATTTTATTATTTTATCATTATTTTTTTTTAAATTGGTAAAACACCCTTATTTTCTTTCTCCTCCTACATTACATGTCACGCCCCGGGGGAGTCCCTGTCCGAAGAAATTTCGGCAGCACCTCCCCTGTACGGGTGACAATCTGAAAGTTATACAATACCCTCAAGGCCACATATACATCGGTCAACACGGCCGAAACAATAATAATAATATAAGGCAATCACTCACGCAGTTAATAATTAACCAACTAGAATAGTGATAAGAAGACTAAAAAACAACCTTACTCAACTACACCCATAAAGCTCAAAACATATTTCCTACTCCACTACACCCATAAAGCACAAATCCGACGATAAAATCAACTTACCTCTTCTTCCATCTAGGCAGGCATGTAGTAAAACAAATTCAAATAAAACTCATCGACAATATCCATAAAGTAAACTGATACATGTCCAAATTATCAAAACAGCACAAGTCTAAACATAGTCTAAACAAGAAAAAAAAACTAAAAGATCCACACACGTTCTCGTGGACTGCAGGGGACTAGCGATGGGAACTCTCCGGACAGCATCAACCTGAAAATAACAACGGAGGAGGGTGTGAGTCCAACACTTAGCGGGTATCAACTGATATGCATAATAAAGAAAATAACAACCAACACTAATCATGCGTACAGTCTCCTGATACAAGAAGGATAAATGCAACTGAATAAAGCAGGAGAACACTGTACTAACCAGGACCAAGGTATAAGTACAACAGGGTCGTCAGACTGAGAGTGTCATAAATCCTGTATGCATGTCAATCATATGCATCCATATAAATGCAACAAGTAAATGCAGCAAACACAAGCAATAGATGCATCATGCATATGATGCAAATGTCATGGTCACCCCTGACGCCAGTCAACCATCTCACACACAATGGTGAGATCGAGTGGGTAGGGCTATAACAACCGTGCACTCTGCGATCACTGCTCCTGATGAGTGACCGAGTGGACGGGATACTGTCGGAGTACACCTATCCTCCTATCCCAAATCATAAATGGGGGAGCTCAATTCTCTCATCTCCCGGTACACGATGACAGGGAGGAATCTCTGCCGGCTACCATGCTGCTCACACTACCCATGAACGGACCAACGGAGCCAAACAGAGTCCAACCGCCTGTCGGCTACCACACTGCTACACTAAACCAGCGGAGCCAAACAGAGCAGAACCGTCTGCCGGCTACCACACTGAGTAACCAGACCAACGGAGCTAAACAGCAGAATTGCCACACACCTGTCTGATATACCACTAACCCATGAGTGGTGGTGTGTACAGATACATGTAACTGGCGATGTGCTCGACAATAATGGAGCAAACTATCGCACAACATGTAATCATGCAAGATGATGCATGACACTAAACATGACAATATCCTAAACCGCATAGCAATATCCATATATAAATATAAAATGTGTACCATAGGACAATGAATCAAATCAAAGGTACACAGATCAAATAAGGTATCAAAAACCCTAGGTCCTGAACATAATATATAATATGATTGTATCACTACCCCTATAATCATGTATAATCAGATAAGTACTAACATGATGTGCATAGCAAATAAACAAACAAGCATGTAACAGATCGGGTAGTGATCAACCGAAGCAAATGAGAAACACAATTATTGCTATTTGTTAAAAACATTACTATGCATATCAAATGACATAAAGTCAAAGTACCCGCCTCCAATCGAAAGTCCAAACTGATCTAAATACGACGTCGAGATACTCGTCTCGTGTCAAGGTCCTGTGATATCAATATTTAGTTTAGTTAATTCTATCATACATCCATTAACTAAACTAAATCCTAATCCATTGATCAATTAGGGTTAACTTCATTAACCCTAATCATTCCACCTTCTAATTAGGACTTACTATAATATAATCCATCACAGATTAAATACAAAAACTCATCTAAATCCATACTTACCCAAATCCAGGATGTATCACTATTAATCCAAGGTCGAAGAATTCCCTGTTGACACGGCTGAAAACCTTGCTGCCGGAAACCAGAAACAATTAGGAATTCTATCTCCAATTTACCTAAATCCACATCTCTGGTTGAAGTGTACAAAAGTCTGTACCTAATTTCCTCTTCTCTGATGGTGGCAGTAAGCAAAATAGAGACTGGTAGTGGCACTAGATCAAAGTGGGTGGCTCGGCAGTGGAGAACTGGGGTTGATCAAGAGAGGGCTTGATACTCCCTCTTCCGGCCAAAACTTGCTGACAAAAAAAAAACGACGGCAAATCTGAGATCTCCACGGCGAGAGGCGACAACAGAGGAGAGGAAGCTTCTGTGGGCGTCGACGCCGTCGTGTGGGGAAAAAAACGACAAGGAAACTAGGGCACAGCGGCGATCGGGCAGTGCTCGGGTGTCACTGAAGAGGAGGCGTCGACAGGAGATCTAGAGCACAGAGAAGGTGGCCTTCTACCGGATCTAGGGCAGAGGCACCGAGGCATCTGCCGGTGGCGGCGCCGTCGAGTGGAGAAGGCGCGAGGAAAGCAGAGAAGAAGTAGCGGCGCTATGAAGAGGAGAAGAAGAAGAGACGGTGAGGAATAGTGGGGATCGGGAGAAGTAGGAGGAGAAGGGGAATCAGCATAGATGGTTTGGGGAGAAACGGCTCGGCACGAGGTGGTTAGGGCACGGCGTGAGAGGAGGCTCGTCGCCGAGCACACGGGGAGGAAGGGAAACAGGAGGGACACGACACAGTAATGGGAGAAAAAAAATAAATAGGTAATAGGAAAAGAAATAAAAATAAAACTTTTCCTCTTTAAAACGGGGTAGTCTAAACAGGTTTTTCCGGGCCCCGTTTTTATCTCCGTAAACTCGTCCATACGAGCTCCAAAAAATTCTCGAAAATTTTCCAAAAATCCCAAAAAATTCCCCTTATTATTATTCGCCATTTTTTCGGTAGTTTACATTACTTATCCCAAGACAAAAAAGTCTTAGAAATTAGTTCTTGCCTATATCTGTCTTGCAAGATCTTCTCACATCGATGACTCAAGGCAAAGGACGAAGTGTTCATGAACCACCTCCATATGAGATATACATGAGACACGAATTCAATCTATGAAGGATGTAGATGAAAAGCTTAATATTTATGAACGACTTTCATGGCGGCATGGCACTGAGACGATCAACCCAGAACTCGGAAGCAAACCAAAAGGTAATAAAGTTAGTTTCAAATTTATTACCTAACAGAGTTACATGCATAATAGGAAAGGTCAAGGATACTCATGAGCTTTGGACCCAGTTTATCAAGCTTCATGAGGAGCCGTTAGAGCTAGAGGATCAAGTTGAACTAGAGCTTGGATCTGAGTCTGAATCCCTAGAGTCATCCTCAGAATCAGATCAAACCAACTTTATGACTTTAATGACACAAGAGGAGGTAGAAGGATCTGAATCAAAGTTAGAACAAAAGTAATAATTTGAATATGAGATGACAATGGACAAGGAGGAAAATTCTAACAAGGATTCCAAAGGTAATGTTAGGGTTCAATCAAAGTCCCACATTGGAAAGATTTAGTAAAGATCATTCAATTAAAAGGATGCATGATATCTTCATTGGAATGAGGTCTTTTGGGTAGAGCCTAAGAGCAAAGTCATGAGGGTCTAGGCCCAAAGTGGACAATATCATGTCATTGTGGAGATATGTGGACATCCTTTGGGCACAACAAATGGTATCAAAGTCATGGTCCAAACCAGATGCCATGTGGGGTAGCCTTGAATGAAGTTGAGGGTGGGCCCGGAGCAGGTCAGGATGACTGGATGCTTGCGGGGAGACCTGGAGCATGTTAAGGTGACCGGATACTTACAGGGAGGCGAGTAGGTCAGGGTGATCGGATACTCATAGGGAGGCCCGAAGCAAGTCAAGATGACCGGATGTTCACGGATAGGCCCGAAGCAGGTCAAGATTGACCGGATCCAGCTACTTACGGGAAGGCCCGAAACATATCAAGATGACTGGATGCTTGTGGGAAAGGCCCCAAAGGAGGTCAGGGTGACCGGATACTCGCAAGGAGGCTTGGAGCAGGTCAGGATGACTGGATGCTTGTGAGGCAGTCTGGAGCAGGTCAGGATGACCGGATGTTCGCGGGGAGGCCCTGAGTAGGTCAAGGTGACCGAGTGTGGATGCTTGCGGGGAGGCCCAGAGTAAGTTAGGGTGACCAAATGCTCGCGGGGAGGCCCGGACCATAAGAGTAATTGTGATCCTTTGTTTGAGGGGATGATTGTTGGGGTTCAATCAAAGTCCCACATTGGAAAGATTTGGTAAAGATCATGCTGTTAAAAGGATGCATGATATCTCCATTTGCATGAGACATTTTGGGGAGAGTCCAAGAGTAAAGCCATGAGGGCCTAGGCCCAAAGTGAGCAATATCATGTCATTGTAGAAATATGTGGACATCTTTTTGCACAACAGGTAAATTTGTAAATTCAAAATTCAAATATCATTTAATATGTTTTAAATGCAGTGGAAGAGGGCATTACAAAAGTAAGTGCTCCACCTATAAGACTCGAACCACGCAACCGGAGGTAAAGGAGAAGTCGACACCTAAAGATAAAAAAAGGGAAGGAGCATATCTAATGCTTCAATTGCAAAAAGATGGGTCACTACAAACCTCAATGTCCAGAAAGAAGACTCATGGATCCAAGGGAGAAAATGTTAGTAAGTTTACAGTACATGACAATCCAATTTTTCTACACATATTAGTAAATTAGATAATCATCATTGCTCTAGTTTGGATTTACCTCAACAATTAGATATGCACGCTCAACCAAATAAATTAACTAATAAAAAATTAAACAATAATTTAGAAAACAATTCTTTAATTTGTAAAATTTCATATTCAAGGTTTACGAAATTAGAAAAATAAATCAATCTTTTGAAAAATAAAATTCATAAACAAGAAAAGATAATTAAATCATTAAATCTAGACTTGAATTACAAGTCTAAACCAAATCTAAATAATAAAAAAAATACTAAGATATAATCAAGTATATTTTGATTATGAAATTAATCAACAAATGTAATAACAAACTGAATCTAAATCAGATTTAACTCAGTTAAAATATTTAACCTAAACATTTTAAAGAAAATCTTAGAAGGACAATCAATAATTCAGGGGAGATTGCAAATTAGTTGACACCTCTAAAATAATAACTTACCCCGCAGGGTAATTAGGATTAGATTAAAAAGGGACAAAAGTTTAACTTGACCTACGGTACTGGTAAAGTTTTAGATGATAGAAGGTTAGGGAAGCTCTGTCTATGCATGTCTAGGAAGATATGACTTCGACTTGGTGCATTTGACTTAGTGGAAATAATTGAAGCTACCCCTTACGGATCCTAACTAGTTAGACCAAGATTTTGTACTAAGTTCAGTGGATGAGACTATTTGGAAAACCTCGAAGGCATGATTACTCTAATGATGTCCAAGTGATTCACCATAGCCCAGAAGTTTATCCAAAGAATTTTTGTTTGTTGAACGTAAAACAAAATCTGAATCTAACACAAGATTAAACCAAACTCTGAATTTGAACTTAACTCATCTCACAAAATTATAGGATTCTCTAATTGAAAATGTATATTGGGTGAGATAACTATGAACTTAAATTCAAATCAAAATTAAATCCGAATTAATTTTGTTAAAAAACAAAACAAAACAAAAATCTAACTTAACATTAATATTAAATTAAGTGTAATAATTAAAAATATTAAAAAAATTTATTTAAACTTAAAAAAATTATTTTAACTTAAAAAATTATTTTAACTTAAAAAATTATTTTAACTTAAAAAATTATTTTAACTTTAAAATTATTTTAAAAACTATTTTAACTTAAAAAAATATTTTGAAAATTTATTTTAACTTAAAAAAACTATCTTAAAAACTATTTTAACTTAAAAATTATTTTAAAATTTATCTTAACTTAAAAATTATGTAAAAAAGTATTTTAACTAAAAATTATTTTAAAAATTTATTTTAACTAAAAATTATTTTAACTTAATAATTATTTTAAAATTTATATTAAATTAAAAATTATTTTAACTTAAACAATTATTTTAAAAATTATTTTAAATTAAAAAATCATTTTAACTAAAAAAATTATTTTACCTTAAAAATTATTTTAACTTAAAAATTATTTTTTAAAAAAATCATTTAAAAAAACTTTTAAAAATTATTTTAAAAATAATTTAGAAACTATTTAAAAATTATTTTAAAAAATCATTTAAAAATTATTTTAAAAAATCATTTAAAAATTATTTAAAAAATAATTTAACAAAATCCTATAAAAAATTATTTAAAATCATTTAGAAACTATTTAAAAATCATTTTAAAAATTGTTTAAAAAGTTATTTTAAAATCATTTGAAAAATCCTTTTAAAAATGATTTAAAAAATTATTTTAAAATAATCCATTCAAAAATTATTTAAAATCATTTAAAAACCATTTGTAAAAATTATTTAAAAATCATTTTAAAGATTGTTTAAAAATTATTTTAAAAATTATTTAAAAATCCTTTAATTTTTTTTTTAAATCATTTAAAAATTATCTTTATTTTAAAAAATAATTAATTTTTTTATAAAAAAATTGGTTTAAAATCCTTTTAAAAATCTAGTCACTTGCCTTAAAACTTAAAACTTATTTTTCTATTTAAAACAAAAAAATTAATTTTTTTAAATTCAAAAATTAATTGTATTTGAAATTCAATAATTATTCATCTTAGTTATTTTTTTTTAGTTAGCCCTAATTTAATAATTCATTCATTAATAAAAACTTTAATCATTCTAGTCAATTAATCAAACTTAATTACTATTATAATTTATTCAACTTAATTGCTTTCAATAATAAATTCAATATTTACTATTAATCCAAACATAATTATAACTTATTTATTGATTAAATTATATTAACTTATAGTTAATCTGAATTAATTAGAAATTAAGCTATTAAATCAATCTTAACATAATAACTAATCAATTAATTTGCTCTAAAAATAATTTAACTAAATCATTTAATAAAAAAATATTATAAATTTAACTTAAATGTAACACAAGATTAATCTGAAATTCTATTTCAACATTTAAACTATTTAAGTAATTTTGAAAATATGTGTTAAAGCATCTCTCTAAACACTTAATATTACCATGTTTGAAAATTTAGAATGGTTGAGATGCTAGGAAAAGGAAATTAAGTCAACTACTATTGATTATATATATCTCAAAGGCATGTAGTTAGTGTCTAAATCCTTCAAAGTCAACCGTAAACTTCTGGACCCCTAGACACCTAGGTAGAATTTCTTATGGCCAACAAGGATAACCAGGGTATGTTAGATTGAGGGGAGAAGTTTTTGAGAAATATGTTTGCAAAATCTTTTGAAAAATTACTTTTGTAAAAATATTTGAAAAATCTATAAATACACTTGAATATTTTGAAAAACCTTCTCAAACTTTATTTGAAAAATATTCTTAAAATATTTTCAAAACTATTTTTTTAATCATTTTGAAAACTATTTTATAAATTACTTTCCAAACTCATTTTATACAAAAAAAAAAACTCCATGCTTTTCAAAAATTATTTTGAATTATTATTTTTTTCTTAACATATTTTGAAAAATTATTTTGTTACTTAGTGAACATTTTAAAACTTAAGTTGACAAGTTCTTCTCAAAAGGTTTTATTACACAATCACTTTCAAATTTATTTTTTTTTGGTGTATTAGAAAATATTTTGAAAACTCACCTTCAAACTTTGTGTTCTTTTAATTTAGATCAACTCCTTAGACACATAGGAAGTTTTACTTGTGGTTAACAAGAATTTCTAAGAATGTGTCAAGTTAAGGGGGAACCCTGATTGAAAGATTAAAAGTAATTTTAAAAATTCATTTAAAAATTAGTTTTGTAAATCTTTAAAACTAAGTTTGAAAAATTATTTATATAATCTTTTACAAAATACTCTTTGCTTTACAAATTTTTGTGAAACCACCTTGAAAAATATTTTGAAAATGCACTATAAAAAGTTTACTTAAACTTTCAAAAGTTATTAATTGTGAAAACTTATTTTTGACACTTAGAAAATTTGTTTAAAATTATTTTGACAAAATTACTTAGAAGTTTTTTCAAAAGCTTTAATTCAAACAATTCTCTTTAACAGTTTTATAAAGTTTTTCTTGCAAAACTTTAAAAAAAAAGTTTTACTTAAGTTTTCTTTGATGTTTAATTAGAAAATTTTCTTTTCTCAACCATTTTAAAATATATGTTGAAAGATATTTTTGCAAACACTTTGGAAAGTTTTTAGCATATTGTTGGTGCAAAACCTAAGTTATCTTAAGTTAGAAAAGTTAAAACATTTGTAACCTCTCAAACTTTTTAGAAAAGTTAAAACATTTCTTGTAAAATACCAGAAAATAGAGAATAATAATAAGGGAATTTTCCGGAATTTTTGAAAATTTTCGGAAATTTTTTTGGAGCTCGTACGGACGAGTTAACGGGGATAAAAACAGGGACCCGAAAAAGCCTGTTTAGGTTATTCCATTTAAGTGAGGAATACATTTCCTTTTTCTTTTATTTTCTTTATTCGTTTTTCCCTTCTCTGCCTCGCCGAAACCCGTGTGTCGACTCCTCCTCTGCGCGCACCCGAGCCCGTCGGTTTGCCCTAACCGCCGGCCCCGGCGGTTTCTTCCTCGCCGGCGCTTGATCAAGAGCCGAACCCCTCTCCTCTCTGCGCCTTCTCCACCCGACAGCACCGCCGGGTGCTCTTCCTCCTCGCTGAGCGACGCGCCGCCGCCACCCCAGCCGACGGCCGGCTGCCTTTCCAATGCCGACGCCGCTGCCCTCTCTGGACCGGAGCAGCGCCAGCCATGCCCTAGATTGGGTTGTGCCGACGTCGTGCCCTAGCCGAGCCCTGCCGACGTCGTGCCCTAGCTTGAAGCTGACGACCACGGTTCAATCTCTCCGGCAGCCATTGTGTTGCATTCCTGAGCCCTAGCACCGACGGCCACGACACCATTTCTCCTCTGCCCTACTTCTGCCTTAGCACCAGCAGCTATCTCCTTCTTCTTACTCTTTTCTGTGAAGTTGAGTCACTGCCTAGCGTTGAGCAGCATCGTCGCCGACCTTCTCTGTGCTGATCCCTCACTCTTCCGAGACACCGAAGGCCCTCGGTTGTAAAATTTCTTCTTTGCAGCCAAGTTTGAGGTTGTTAGGACCAAAAGTAGCTAGAGGGGGGGTGAATAGCTCGTCGCGCTTCGCTCTTGCTCGGCGTTGCTTGTTCCTTCAAAGATGTGCAGTGGAAAATACAGAAACAAACACACAACGCTAACACGGTTGGTTTTACTTGGTATCCACCTCACAAGAGGTGACTAATCCAAGGATCCACACCAACACACACACCCTCCACTAAATAAAACTCTCCTTTGTGGTAACTACCAAGGGCGGAGAAGCCCTACAATACTCAATACAAGAAGAGAGGGAAAGGATACAAGAAATACAAGCTTACAAGCTTACAATGAGTACAAAACCCTAACCCTAGCTTCTCTTCTTGGCTTTGATCCGCCTCTTGACTTGGAGAGCTTCCAAGATCCTTCAAGAACTGGCGATCTGAGCTTTGTGAGCGCTGTGGAGGAGTTGGCGAGAGCTCTGGAGTGAAGCCATCGAACGCCTGCAGCTATAAACGATGTCAGCGGTCGGATCCCGATCGATTCGAATGTTCCCAATCGATCGGGAGGCTTTGGATCGATCCACGGATCGATCCAGAGCGCCTCAGTGTCGGCGGATCGATCCACGGATCGATCCGGCGCTTATCGGAGCGTCCCAATCGATCCAGCGATCGATTGGGACCTCTGAATCGATCACGGATCGATCCGAAGCTCATTTGGGGCGGTGCGGATCGATCCGATCGATCCGAGCTGAATCGATCCACGGATCGATCCAGCACTTGATTTTTGTCCAAAACCAAGTCCCAAGCCTCCCAAACCAACATCCGGTCAACCTTGACCTGTTGGTATGTCATGCCTAGCATCTAGTCACTCCCTTGACCTGCTAGGACTCCCTTACCAAGTGTCCGGTCAATCCCTTTGACCCACTTGGACTTTTCTCTGTGCCAAGTATCCGGTCAATCCCTTTGACCTACTTGGACTTTTCTTTCATGCCAAGTATCCAGTCAATCCTTTGACCTACTTGGACTTCCCAGCACCAGATGTCCGATCATCCTTGATCCATCTGGATTTTCCCTTGCCTGGCTTCACTCACCAGGGCTTTCACCTAGCTTCACTCACTAGGGTTTTCCATCTGCCTAGCTTCACTCACTAGGACTTTCACCTGGCTTCACTCACCAGGATTTCCATCTGCCTAGCTTCACTCACCAGGACTTTTCTTCTGCCTGGCTTCACTCACCAGGACTTTCATTTTGCCTAACATCCCAGTTAGGACTTCCCAGTCAAGTATCCAGTCAACCTTGACTTACTTCAATCAATATCTTATTGTCAAACATCTAAACCCAAACCAAGACTCAGCTTGGTTACCCAGGTCAACCTTGACCTGAGGGATATTGCACCAACAGAGGTAATCACCAGTCCTGACTACTAATTTAGGTAAGTTGAGGTGGAATGGTTGATTTAGGGTACCTGGTTGGCTGTGGATTGCTAATTTAGTGTATATGGTTTGGTGGACAGCAGCTTGCTCCAGCCATTGTTGTTTGCTGTCATCGCCGGAGAAGAAGGTCAGGTAAGGATCCTTTTAACTACAACAGTGATGAAGATGTAGATTTTGGTATATTACTGTAATGATTCCTAATTAGTGAAATTTAGATAATGAATCTTTGTGGTAGGTTATGGATTGCTTGATTAGTTGTCCATGTGTAGATTAATTCTTATGGGAAGGATGATGGTAATATGAAATTAGGGTTTTGCCTTAATTTAGGGTTAAAGAATTTATTTATCTATTTATAGGAATTTAGCTAAATAATCGTATATCTGTTGGATACAGGACTTTGACGCGAGACGAGTATCTCGGAGTCAGATTTGGACCATTTTATCGGAGGCGGGTACTTTTGACTTATGTCATTTGATATGCATAGTAATGAATTTAACAAATAGCAAAGATTATGTTTCTTATTTGTTTCGATTAATCACTACCCAATACCTGTTATATGCTTGGTTGATTACTTGTTTTGCATCTCATACTATTCCTTACCTGCTTATACATGCTTATAGGGGTAGTGATATACCATGTTTCACCATATTCAGGACCTAGATCTGATACCTTACTTGATCTGTGTACCCTTGATATGATTTATTTGCTATGGTGCACATCATATATGTATATAGATTGATTCAGTATATTACCATGCTTAGTGTCATGCATCATTCGTATGATTGCATACTGTGTGATAGGATTGCTCCATTATTGTCAAGCACCTCGCCAGTTTCATCACTGTTCGGTGCTCCGTTGTGACGCTTATGGATAGCGTGACGCAGCGTGGTAGCACGTCAGTTTGCTCTTCCGATGCTCCGTTGGTCCGCTCATGGGTAGTGTGACACAGCGTGTAGCACGTTAGAGATCCCTCCCCGTCATAGTGTACCGGGAGATGAGAGCATTGCGCTCCCCTATTTATGATTTGGGGTAGGAGTATGTGTGTACTCCGACAGCATCCCGTTCACTCGGTCACTCATCAGGGGTAGTGATGCAGAGTGCACGGTCGTCACAACCCTACCCACTCGGTCCCACTTTTGTTGTGAGTTGGCTGACTGGCGTCAGGGGTGACCATGACATTGGCATCATATGCATGATGCATTTATTGCTTGTGTTTGTGTTTACTGCATTTATATGCTGCATATTGTTTGGATACCTATGTTTGACATGCATACAGGATTTCTTTACCACTCGGACTATTTGTCCTGATACCCAGGTCCTGGTTAGTACAGTTTCTCTCCTGTTTTACTTCGGTTTGCATTTACCTTTATTTTATCAAGAGACTGTACGCATGATTAGTGCTTGGTGTTATTTTCTTACGTTGCATATCAATTGTACCTGCTGAGTGTTGGACTCACCCCACCTCTATTGTTGTTATTTTTCAGGTTGATGCTGTCAGGAGAGAGTTTCAGTCGCTAGTCCCCTGCTGACCACGAGGGCTTAGTAATCTTTTGGTTTTCTTCTTATTTAGTCTTTGTTCAGACTTATTTTGTTTTTGATACTATGGATTTTTGATACTATGGATCTGGTGTGAATTTTATGTGTTGATGGATTTTATTTCGATATGTTTTACTACATGCCTACCTGGACGGCAGAAGAGGTGAGTAAATCGGATTTGAGTTTTATGAGTGTAGTGGAGTAGGGTTGATTTCGAGTCAGAGTATTATTCATTCCGTTTACTTGTTATATAAAGTGCGTGGAATGTCTGTGTATTGTGTTTTATTTCTGCTATTATTCCAGCCGCCTGTGGCTGAGGTATGTGGATATGTAGAAAGTTTCAGATTGTTCGCCGTACAGGGGAGATGCTGTCGAAATTTCTTCGGACAGGGACTCCTCCGGGGCGTGACATTTCTAACCTCTCAAACTTTTTCGAATCTCTCAAATCTTGAGAATTAACCCTTAAAGACCCAAGCCTAACTTAAGAAAATTGTTAAACATCAAAAAGGGGGAGATTGTTGGTGCAATCGACCTCTAGGGTTTTGATATTTGACAATATACATAATTTTGGTCAGTTTGACCAAGGGTTGATCCAAATAGGACTTCATATTTGGAAGAGAGTAGTCTAGTTAGGACTAGATGACTAACAAGGAGAAGTCTTAACTAGAAATTTGGCAAATGGAAGTCCTTGTGAGTGAAGCCGAACCCTAGTGAGTGAAGTTAGGTGGTGAAAATCCTGGTGAGTGAAGTCGGGATCTAGTGAGTGAAGCTAGGTGATGGAAGTCCCGGTGAGCGAAGCCCGACCCTAGTGAGTGAAGCTAGGTGGTGGAAGTCCCGGTGAATGAAGTCAGACCCTAGTGAGTGAAGCTAGGTGGTGGAAATCCTGATCAGTGAAGTTAGGTCCTAGTGAGTGAAGTTAGGTGGAGGAAGTCCTGGTGAGTGAAGCAAGACAATGGAAGCCCTAGTCAGTGAAGTTAGACAACCCTAGGGAGGTAACCCTATGTAATATGTGACCGACTAGTTTCCGGTCGACCACGCACGGTCGACCGGACCAGCGAATCTTGAATTCTGTTAACACTATTTTACCTTACCATTTTATTTATTGTGCTAACTCAGTATTGCAGGGAAGTTCAGCTAGGTCGACGGGTCGGCAGGTCGACCGGATAGTTGGCACGAAGTCCAAATTGATTGACGAACTGATCGGATATCTGACAAATGGTAAGTGAAGGTAAGTCATTAGAGGAGGGTAACTCAGTGAGGACGCATTTCGTTTAAGGGGACAGTATGTGTAGTTTTTTCTTTTTCAAAACTAAGTTCTTTATAAAGCTCCTTCAAAAACTATGTTTTAGTGATGCCCCTCCTAAAAACAAACTTAAAATTTCAGTTGACTATGTTAAAATCCGTACTTGAAATATTTTTTTCTCTCTACTTGAAAATTTTTCCTCTCATTAATTGTTTTTGATACATAGCAAAGAGGGAGAGAATGACAATAAAAAGTTAAGGGGAGTGATAAATTAAGGGT
Organism: Zingiber officinale; assembly: GCF_018446385.1. Lineage (NCBI taxonomy): Eukaryota > Viridiplantae > Streptophyta > Magnoliopsida > Zingiberales > Zingiberaceae > Zingiber > Zingiber officinale. Next base: position 112,330,268 of record NC_055997.1, read on the forward strand.
GAGCTTTGCTTTAATTGCTTTATTATTACTAAATTGCTTGCAATATTTTTTGAATTGCGGTATGTTTTTACTTAACTTTTGAACCAAGTTCCATAATCAAAAAAGGGGAGATTGTTGGTGCAAGAAGCACCAGACAATCGAACCCGTATTTTGATAATAACAAAAGGGTTCAAAGTTAAGTTGTCTTGTTATCTTATAAGTGTGACTGAGCTTACAGGAAAATTATAATTGTCTTAAGCAAAAGTCTAGTGGATTCTAGGCTGGTGGAAATCCCTAGCTGCGGTTAAGCAACGAGTCCTGGTCTGGGGGACTGGGCGAAGTCTTGGCGAGTCAAGGATTTTGGCCGAAATCCTATAATCAGGGACTCTAGGTTAAAATCCTGGAGGTCGCGGACACCGGGTGGAAGTCCAATTTGCCCAGTTTTTCAAAAATCACGTGATTCACCCCCCCTCTCACGTGCATATTGATCCAATAATAGTAGCTATGAAACCGTAGCTGCTACAACAATTGAATGGTAGATGAATAGAATTGAACTCGTATTGTAGCAGCTATAAAATTGTAATTGCAGCAACAAATTAAATATATGTTGTAGCTACTATAAAATCGTAGTTGGTATAATACACATGACTGGTTCAACATGTATAGTAACAATGTGTTGTTGATCTTCTAAAGACCAGCAATATGTTGTTGTTGATCCTCTAAGATCAACAATATGTTGTAGTAGCTACGAAATCGTAATTGCTACAACTATAAGTTATAACTTTAAGAGACCATAACTTTTGATTTGGGTTAAATTCTGGGAAGCATAATATATCAAATCGAAGATTTTTGAACAAGATTCGATTTGATATATTGTGTATCTCTTCGTTAAACTTGAATAAAAAATTATAGTCTCTTAAAATTGAACTTATAGTTGTAACAACTACGATTTCGTAGCTGCTACAACATGTATGATGGGTAAATTTTGAGAAATCATAACTTTTGACTAGAATGAAGTCACGTGATACACAATATATCAAATCAAAGATATTTGAACAAGCTTCGATTTGATGTATTGTTCATTTCATGTTTCAACCCAAATTAAAAGTTATGCAGACCAACAACGAACAAAATTAAAATTTTCATTTTTAAAATTCCCCAAGTCTATTAGTCGATTTCGTCCCAAAAGTGGTTGATGGACCTAGAGATGTTCAAATCACTTCAAACAAACTCCTATGTGCTCGACTCAGTCTCCTTATTATACTCATACCATTAAACACCATCACGATACACTATATTGAAAGCAGTGATTTTTTTCCACTTGATTCAAGTATAATAAATGGTGTCAAAAGCACATTATAAGAGTCATGACGATCATACTCACTGACCGACATCACAAATGAGATCTTTAGACTTCCATTTTTTTGAACATATCAAATTTTTAATTTTTTAAATAGCGAAGTTCCATCAGCCAGTTTCATCCAAAAGTAGTTAATGGATCTAGAGAAATCAAAATAATTTCAAACGAAGGCCTATGTACTCGTCTAATACTCCTGAATATATTCATGCCTTAAACAACAATGTGATACACTATATTGAAAACGGTAATTTTATAAACTCATCACGATAATCATACTCACTTATTAAGATAATAATATTAACAAGTTGTTTGATAAAATCTCATCAATAATTCATTAGAGCATCTGGAATGGGAGGTTTATAACATGCAATTTATGCTACATAGGTGGGGTTTATAGTTTTTTTTTTTATAAACCTGTACCAAAATCTTGGAAGCAGGTTTATAAAAAAAAATAGTGGAAAGAGGATGAAGAGAGTATTTTGAAAGAAATGAGGTTTTTAAAAGAGAGATTTTATCATAATAGAGAGAGATTTTTAAAAGGAGTAAGATTTTTAACTTTTGATGTAATAGTGATATGACGGAGTATAAACCTCTTCAAGAGGTTTACGACTGCAAATGCCCTTACTAATATATATTAAGATAATAATATTTCCAAATACAAGTACAATATCATTTTATAACATACCAAATATCAATTTACAATATACAAACTATAATATTTCAACAATAATAATAATAATCTAATGAAAAACAATTGTCATACTATAAAGGATCAAATTACAACTGTCTGTCATAAAATTACAATAACAAAACCAATAGTTTTATTTAGTTTTACAATAATAATACACTAGAAGATCATAATAATTTAGATAAAACAATAGTTAGCAGTATATAATAAAACAATTATGTAGACAACAACAATAAAATATTATGAATGTTTCTCTTCAAGATTCACAGCAAACCAAGCAAGCTTGCAATCATATTGGCTAGGAAGAGTAAAGTTCTTCATATCATCCAACAAAAAAACAAGTTCTCCAATCTTTTTAAGTATCCCAGATGATTCCCTGTAGTAAGAAAGCTAGCTCAAGTGGTCCTCCTTGGTATGCCTCTTGATTCAAATCTTTTCATTATCCTTAGTCTTTTGTAAGAAAAGATAAATATTCTTCAAATAACAATTAAAGAGATTTCTATTAATTCAGACGAAAAAGGAATAGAGCAGCCTTAATACTATTATAGTTATAAGAATAAATAATCTTTTAGTATTATTGTTTAAATGCAGTACAAGATTATGATGTTTCATAACATAATTTATTCCACGACCATATCATTCTCCACATTGTTTTCAAAAGGTAGAAGATTTGAATAGCATCAATAAAATATAAGGATAAAAAAAAACTAAAGTTGAGCAATTAACATATTGTTAATCAAACTTTTGCATAAGTTAAGAAAATCAGTATAGGCCAAGTAACTAGTTACCAAAATATCTAATCAAAGTAACAATAAAAAGTCAAGAAAACCAATCGTTATATGAAAAAAGTTAGGCCAACTTAAAACTATACTCTTAGAGCAAATAAGTTAGGAGGATATTTATAATTTGTAGTCAACCTTAAGAAAATCATAAAATAAATAATGGAAGTTATCTTCCCTATGAAATCTTTGTAAATTCTAAATTGATTTTATTAAAGTTATAGGTCATAATACATTATTGTAGTTCAAATAAGTAAATATTACTGTAAGTATCCCGGGTGTGTTTTGATGTGGTCAACTGAGTTAAGTTAGGTCATACGATTTTGATTCCTTGTGTCTGAGTATGCAGGATCTTAGGAACACAAGAAGTCGAGCTGAAGATGTAGCTAGCGAAAAGGATGACATAGGAAGCAAGTCAACGGACTCGGTACATCCGAGGGATGAGGTAATGCAGAAGAGTACATCAGCGGACGAGAAGAAAGCGCGTGTTGCATCCGAGGGATGAGAAGTTGGGGAGGAAGTATGCTTGAGGAGAAGGTCGAAGTTGAGTTCGGGAGAGCTCAACTTTGGATGATCAGAGCATCACCCAAGCGATTGGAGATGTTCATTCTCGGATGAACAGTGATGGAAGAACCTCTAAGTGGATTGGAGGCACCCTTGTGCCTCAAGAAAGAGATGCCTAGCTGTCAGAGTGAAGGCACCTCCAAGGAGCATGGAGGCGCCCTTATGCCTCAAGAAGGAGGTGGCCTGCTGGAAGGAGGCGCCCTCACACATCTATTGGAGGCACTCCTGGAGCTTTGATAGAGGTTCCTCCAATGAATAGTAGCTATTGTGTGATTGTTGTTTCGTGGATAAAATATTATCCACACTGGAGGCACCTTGGATGTCTTTGAAGGCACCTCAGTTTAATGATAACTTTTTCCAGGAGATTATAAAAAGCCCCCTGGAGGTAGAAATTTAATAACAATAATGGTACTAATCTTCCTAGCTATTTTTGAGCTCTTAAAGTGTGTAAGAGGATTCTTCGCTTTCAATGAAGGAGATCTTTAGTGAGTTTTCAACTGTCTTAGATTAATAACCACCTAAATTGTAACTAAGTAAATTCTTTAGTCTTCTTACTTTTAGTTATTATTTTTATGTTAATTATTTGTGTGCTTAATTAATATTGTATCCTTGTTTAGTTAAAATAGTAAGAGATTTTTCTAACTTATTTTTAGAGCTATTCATCCCCCCTTTAGCCAGCCTAATACGGACCTACAATTACAAATCAAGATAATTTCATATGTAATAATACAAAACAAGAGAAAAATAAGCTAGTTGAAGATGTGAGTTGCAATAGCTAAAAATAGTCTTTAATCAATCTCAAGTAATCAGAATTGTGATACCAAATAATACCCTTCTTGTATTTTTTTTTTCAATGAACAACAATTGGAAGGACATGATTGTTGGTGCAGTTGGCATCAATGGTCAAACTCAAGTTTTGATTAATGATAAATTATTAAAGTTAGATGTTATATTTTCTAACATATTTATGAAGTGTGCAGGACTGAAAGATTTAATAGGACATGACGCCAGACTGAAGTTCAGTTAGGTTGATAACTGGCATAGGAAGACCAGATAGGTTGATATATGGCAGGAAGTCTATTTAGGTCTACGAGACCTGACAACTAGCTAAAGTCCAGATGAGACATCTGGCAAGAAGACCTAATGTGCCAAGAGTTGAGTAAGTCGACAAATGGTAAGTGAGGTAAGCACTGGAGGAGAGTGATCCAGTGAGGACGAGCCTAGTGTGGTTATAGGTGTTGGTTCAACTTAGATCCATTTTGGAAGTCTAAATTAAGACCATGACTAGATCTTAGTCTTGGTGAGACATGTTCTAAGTCATAAATTGATCTTGTTTTTAATGTGTTAACTCTATTTTGTAGGATATTTTTATTGTTGTTTGGATAACGTATTTTGCAGTCGAAACTGTAAGTTGGCTAGAAAAAGGATTTTCAGGTGCCCTGGAAAAGTCTGGGTGCCTGGATTCGATTAAACCCAACCATATGTGCAGTTGAGTTAGCGTGCTCTAATTGGTCAGCACACGTCAGAGTCCAAGCGCCCGGGGCTAATCTAGGTGCCCGATTGTTGATAGATGCTACTGGATAGAGCTTCGTTGAATAGCAACCATGTCTGCAATTCAGGTGCCTAGAGTTGAATAACTCAGCGTCAAAGCAGGATCGGATAGGCCTCAGTGGAGACGCCCGGGGGTTGTCTAAGAGCCCAGAAAGGCTATAAAAGAAGCTTCGACCAACAACATCAATACAAGATTTGCTCAGACTTTCATACTCATGCGCTTCTCCTATATGCTCTCTATACGACATCGAAAAGCTGCTCCGACAACCAACGTTCAAGATATTACTCTACTTGTTGTCGGTATAATTTGCTTATTGTTTTGCACTTAAAATCTTTGTAACTATTTGAGCTAATAGTGAATTGCCCAATGAAAGCATTCACCGAGTGCAAACCTTGGAGTAGGAGTTATCGAAGACTCTCAACCAAGTAAAACCAACTTGTATTAGTGATTAATTTTCTATCTTTATTTTTCGTTGCATTCTCTCATTTTACAAAAAAGAAAAAATGTGACTAGTGCTATTTGCTCCCCTCTAACGCTTTACGACCCTACAATGATGACTTGATTATGTATAGTGTATATATATATATATGAAAATTTAAGCACCTATCTCTCATCACCAAAAGATATAAAACGAAAAAGAAGCCCAACACATCCAACAACTAAGTAGTATCAATTTATAATACAAGATACATAGCAATATTGAAACTTGTTAAGAGATCACCAATTATGGTCGATCATTTATAGATTTTCATCTGTCTTTATTCTTAAACACTTTTTATAATCTCATTAGAAGAAATGATCAAAATAACTAAAATAGAATAATCTTTCACAATTATCATGAAATTTAAGATTCAATTAGATAAGAATACCGAAACATTTTTAACTTATCAAATTTAATGTGATTACCTTAAACATGACTTACTATTACCACCTACTTAAGCATGAGATTAGACTACAATCATCTCATTCCTTTTTAAGGTAAACTATGAGGGCAGTGAGGGTGGTGGCGGAGTCGAGAAGGGTCGATTGCTACATCTCCAACTTGTTCAGCTGCAGCTCATGGTCCCTCTCGAAGATAAGGGAAACTATGAGGATGAGAAAGATGATGTTAGTGATTCATGTGGCCTTTCCAGTGCTACAAAACATCTTCTTGGTCACGGTAGCATCCTCAGCGGTGGCGACTCTATCTCGCATGATAATTGCAGACTCCGAGATAGAGCTTGATATGTGGGAGAGTAAGTCATCAGTGTACCTTGTAAGTGAACTTTTCAACGGAGACAAATAAGGAGATTTGTTTTTTTAAAAATAAAGTGGTTAAAGTTTTTTTCTTTAGAATGAACAGTGAGAAGAGGGGGTATTATGGAAAAAAGAATGGGGAAAAAAAACATAAATGGTCAATATAAAAATATAAAAAATGAGTATGTTTTTTTTGGTAATACACAAAACCAAGTACATGATTTGAGAAATCACCGTTTTAATTAAGTCTCACTCGTTTTAAATAAATTAAAGCAGTTTAATAAATATATGTGTGAGTTTGACTAATTTGAAAGACTAGATTATTTCAATGTTTTTTTAGCATATTGTAATAGTTTCAACTAAAATTAGTACAACAATGTTAGAATAATAATATTCTTGAGATATTAAAGAATATTTTTGATATAACAGTATTTATATTAAAAATAAAGATATTTTTAGAATGAAAATTAAAATAGGATATCCTTTTAATAATAAAAATTATTTATGGCACCCTTTAGATTTTCCCTTAGGTCTTAGATAATTAAACTTTTATGTAAATTATCAATCATATCATACTGTCTAATTTAATACACAATATATATTAAATTGGATTCTAGTATGACAATCTAAAATCAGCGTCTTATTATATAGCACCGGTGGTGCAATAGAAAGATATTTAGTAGATTAATTATGATTTGAATCTTAATTATGGTATATTATAAGATTTTTTTTTAAGTAAAATAAAAAATTTGAACATTGATGGTTGGGAAAGGAGTCGCTTCATATTTATTAGATGAGCAAAATGGGAGGTGTAAAAAATAAAACCATCCTCTTATAACTATTTAAAAATATTTTTTATAATTACTTAGAAATACAACATAAATAATTTTTTATCTAAAAAGAAAAATATTTATAGAAAAAACAAAGAAATTTATTTAGGGGTAAATGGTTGATGCACATTGAATTTAGCCCACAATTAATTACTTCCAATAAAAAATAAAAATTATTGAGAGTTTTATGTATCAAGTTGTCGTTTTATCAATTCTAATTTGGATAAATTATAAATCAAATTTATTTAGCTAAAAAATTTAGCTGATAAATATATAACAATATAAAAATGATAATAAAGGAAAGAAAGAGGAAGAAGAAAATAATATTTAGAGAGGAATAATAGTAGAATATTAAATATGATTTTAATTTTTAAAAGTATTTTTATAAAAAAAAATATAAGTATAACGCATAAATATTTTAAATTTATTAATCTACTTAATTTTTGTCAGTAAATTAATTTTTTATTAATAAAAAATTAAAAATTTTAGATAAAATTTTAATAAAAATAATAAAAACTAACAACCAAATGTAAAAAAATTAAATTTTAAATCAAATCTAAATTTAATGAGTAAAAAATAAAAAAATACCAAATTTAACTTTAATTTATAAAATAAATAATCAAATAAAAAAATAAAAATTATTAAATAAATCTAATTTGATTAATAAAAAATTAAAATTACAGATGAAAATAAATCTAAAACTGATTTTAATCATAATTTTAAATATTACTAATCAAACTCATATATTTCTAATATATATATATATCGGTGGGTTTCAATATAATAGAGGCGTTAAGTATAAACTTTAATGGTCTATGTCTTGAGCTGACCGTTGATTTAAAGCGGCAATGTCATCAGTGCTGGAGAGGATACTGGATCAGATGGGCGAAGCGCATCGACGGCGGCAGCGGTAGAGTGATTAGTATCTCCATTCTTGACGTCCCCTATGAGGCAGTCGAATCCTTCCTCCGCTTCCTCTCCTCTCCCTTCAGTTACACCTTTTCTTTATCTTTTTTATAAAGTTTTTTTTTTATTTGATCTTATACGAATTTTCCTCTCCGCCATTTCCGGAAAATGAATAAAAAAATAGAAAACATTCTTAAAAAATTGGTAAAAAAAAAAAATTGTAGACGCAGTTGTTTGGATTCCTTTCCATTAATTTAATTTGGTTTTCGTAAATTTATTTCGAATTCCAACTTTTTGGTCGATCTTCTCGATGTTTCTAGAAGATTATAACAAAAAAGGAATGCTCATTAATGACTGCTAAATTTGTCGTGTTTAAAATCAAATTTTGTTATTTAAATAAGTTAAGAAATTAGTTTAAAGAACAAATTTATAATGGCCAAAACCCAAAAGCATCTCTAAATAATGAGAATGTTCCTAGAATGAATAACGTGATTTGAATCATAATTATATATAATTGTTTCAATATATTAACCAATAATTATCAATTAATTAAAACATTTACAATAGTACTGAAAAAAAAAGAGTCTATTTGAAAAGGGCATTAAAGTCGAGTAATATTCTAGCTACACGTTAACTAGAAAAGTATTTACGTTAATTTAATTTACTTACAAAATATGGCTTGAGCCATTTATGTCAAAAATATTTTATAAAAAAGGTATATGATATAAATTAATAATTTTAAAATTTATTTAAATATAGTTTAGAGCCGATTTAGGTTACGACTTAAGGGCACCGTTTTGAACACGTGGCGACCTAGGGAAGCATGCGTTACTATTTTGGTATTAAACTCGTGACGCGGTTACAGCACTTTTACTTCCCTCGCATCTTCCTCACCAATAGGCAGCTAACACGTGTCACATTATCTTACTATTTTATTAAAAATCTCCCCCCTTTACTGACTAATTTTGGTGAAGTCTAAAATAAATTTACGTTATTATCCTTTTTTCTATTCACTTTAAAAATAATTTCAAGATTTATTAGTAATTCCACAAGCGAAACAATCATTGATCTAGAGTTCGAAACTCAGCTGCGGTGTATTATTATGATTTTTTCTCATCATTAATTTTCTTTGATTGTTTTATATAAAAAAATATATATAGTTCTCTTTAGTCTCACATCTTAGAATTGACAACACTAGGATCAAAGAAGTTTCTATAAATATTTTAGGTCACCGATGTTAAAAAATATAATTTTCTTAGTTTTTTTTACTAAGATAAGTATAATATTAAATATATTAAATTAAATTAATTTTTTGCGTAGGGAAGTCCGTTACATTAGTTTATTATTGGGATTCTCTAGCATCACTATTGTATGGGTCTGACGAATCTGCTAAGGGTGACGCTAGAAAATCTAAATAATTCAGATTTTCAAATACCTAAATAATTTATATAAATACTCAAATAATTTACACTAGTTTTGGATTAAACTCGCTCCACGGAACACTGTTGCAGAACTCTTCTTTTCGTTGCATCGTCGCCAATAGACGTATTACACGTGTCACATTATTTTGTATGAAACTCACTCCGGAGAACAACCTACCGTTCTTCGTTGTTTCCTTCTCCCGCTCTTTTCTCGTTAACGGGGAGTTGTCACTTCCTTTTTTAGCGATCCAACCTCTAAACAAATTATTATTTCCATATTCGGTCTTCGTTCAGGAAACCTTCCATGTATAGATTGCAACCCCTTCGATTCCCTTTTTATTGCACTAACACCCTTGCCGGAAAAAAAAGACGACGTAGGAAAAAAAAAAAAAGCGCTCTGTTTTTTCGTGCCATCCATGGCGGCTCGAGCTGCCCTCCTTATTCTTCTCGCTGTACTCCTTTTCTCCGGCGTCGTCAGAGGCAACGCCGCGGGATCGTGCTCCTCGATGTCCTTCCCGTCGAACCGGGTCTACGCCGCCTGCAGCGACCTCCCTCGCCTTTCCTCCTCGCTGCACTGGACATACGAGGGAGGGAAAGGATTCGGAAGCCTCTCCTTCGCCTTCGTGGCTCCGCCTCCGAGTCAGTCGGGGTGGGTGTCGTGGGCGATTAACCCGTCAGGCGGCGGAATGATCGGGTGCCAGGCTCTTATCGCCTTCCGCCAGCCCGACGGCGCGATGGGGGTGAAGACCTACAACGTCACCGGGTACGGACCCGTCTCCGAGGGTCCGATAGCGTACGAGACGTCGGATCTGGCGGCGGAGTTCACCGGTGGCGCGATGCGGATGTTCGGGAAGGTGAAGCTGCCAGAGGGGACGACGGTGGTGAAGCAGGTGTGGCAGGTGGGGGCGGAGGTCGTGGATGGCGTGCCCCAGAAGCACGATTTCAAGCCGGAGAATTTGGAGTCGATGGGGACGGTGGATCTCCTCAGCGGAGGAATTTCCGGCGCCGGGTCTTCAGCATCTAGAAACAAAAATGTGAGTGAGATTTTAGGGATCTCCATCTCCTTATTTACTCAAAAACTCCTCTCTGCTAGTAAAAATAACTTCCTTTTAGACCGAACACCTTTACCCAATGATTTCTTCATTCTTTTACAATCTGCACGAGAATTTCTGTCAAGGATCTGCTGATCAATGATAGAAAACAGGTTTTTCACAATCTTTTTAGTTGTTTATAAACCTTTGATCATCGATTTGATTGTGATTTCCATACTTTGCAGACCCATGGAATTCTTTGCGCTGTCAGTTGGGGTGTTTTGCTTCCACTGGGTCAAATATTTGCCAGATATCTCAAGACATTCAAGTCGGCAGACCCTGCATGGTTTTACCTCCATATTTCCTGCCAGATGCTTGGCTATGTCATTGGTGTTGTTGGTTGGGCTACTGGTCTGGTCCTTGGAAACAAATCCAAGGGCATTGTGCACACCAATCACAGGAACATTGGCATCACTCTCTTCACTTTTTGCACTTTACAAGTAAGCCACAACTCTCATGCCTTTTCCTTCTCAAATCAATTGAGTTTTGACACATATTTTTAACTTTGGTGAATGAAATATCTTTAAGTTATCTTTTAGTTGTTTTTTTTAATTTTCTAAAAAGATTTGTTATCTTTTAGTTGTTTTTTTTAATTTTCTAAAAAGATTTGTTATCTTTTAGTTGTTGAGTTTGAAGAAATAGGAAAAGGATTTATCACATTTCACCGTAGTCTTTTTTTCTATGTAGCCTCTATTTGTTTGGAGTTTACCGCCTGAACGAAGAAATAAATATATTCTTGTTTTCCTTTGTGTAAAGTAAATATTTAAAGAACTTTGACTTGTTGTTTGAAGGCATAGGAAAAACATTTCATTGCACTTTGTGTTTTCATTCAAAGGATCTATTTCTTTGAATGAAAAAGCCTCTTCAATAAGATAACTCATCTCTCCTCTCCACCTTTCCATCTTTCTACATATTCTTCCTTTCTGTCTCAGTTTATCCTCTTTAAGAAAATGAGTGCATAAACCAACCATCTATTTTCGTTCAAGCTTAAACAACCTTTGGTTACAAAACTAACTTTGCAACAAAAGTGAATGCATCAAGAGATTCCATGCTCACAAAGTTTCAAGATACACATTTGTTAATTGATTTTTTTTTTTTTTGCACGATTTAAAAAAAAACACATATAAATGCCCCTTAAAAGTCGCAAGATCCATCATTGAGTTAATCCCTATTGTTTGCAAACAACAAGGATTAGCTCAGCTGATCGGAACGAATTCTGCAAGAAGATCTCCTTCCTTGGTGAATGTCGAGATCAATTTAGCTATGCATTTTAGATTCTTTCCCTGTAACCACCTTACAACTCTAACTTGTGTGTTTTTCAGGTTTTTGCACTGTTTCTGAGACCAAACAAGGATCACAAATATAGATTATACTGGAACATCTACCATCACTCCATTGGATATAGTGTAATCATCCTGAGCATCGTCAATATTTTCAAAGGCATGGACATATTAGCAGTTGAGCAAAAATGGAGGACAGGGTATATTGTGGCAATCTGTATTTTGGGGGGCGTGGCCTTGATCTTGGAGATCATCACCTGGACCATAGTTCTCAAAAGGAAGTCTGGGAAACCTAAGGAGAGACCCACTTTTCATGTTTGACTTCAGCTGCTATTTTCTATGTTGACTTAGAGGTTTAGTTTGACTATGTCTATTCCTGTTTCATGGAGAGGTCTTGTTCCTATCCTATATATAGATTCTTTTGTTGACTGGGTTTAGGTAAATAAGCGATCATTTTAATTGTTATCATCTCTGATAATAGTTCATTTAATTTCTTTCAGTTGTTTCTATAGAAGATTTTAGTGGTGATTTGAAGGTTAAAAATCCAAGCAATTATTCTGGCGCCCAATTGAAATTTAAGTTTAGGGTTTAGTATCTCACTGCTGGCTACTTCATTATCAATAGAGTTCTAATTTTTCATTTCTCTTACTCATTTCATTCTTTCCTTTGTAGTTTCTGTCACTTCCCCTCTTCAGCCTCAATTTGAATGAGGATATTTTTTTCCCTTTCTTCGAAGCAAACAAAGTTGACAATACTTTCACTTCTATTATCTAATGTTTTCCAAATCTAACCAAACTAACTACTCAAGAATCAGAGGCCAACACAATCCAATCAAAAAAACTATGACCTAGGGGTTAATTCATCTTGTCCTCCCACATTGGTTCCTAATTCCACCACTTCTAACTTTCCACCTAAGCAAATAAAGAAATATCGAGAATACTTCTACTTTACTTCCTCTCTTTTCTAGTGTTCTCTTTATATCAAACAAAATGAGTTACAAACAAGAATAGAAAGCCAGGACAATCTAATCTATTAGCAAATTCAAATTAAACTTTTTTCAATAAGAAATCATGAACTTGAGAACTAATTTGTTTTATCCTCCCACATCAATGTCAATAAGGCACCCTTTATATATGTGCCCTACTAAAATTGGGATAAAAAAACATTCATACATATTCGAAAACAACAAAAGAACAGAAATCTAACACTGACAAGGAAAACTGCTAACTTGCTTGAATCGTGAGTTACAACTGAAAGCTTACCTAGTTACGTTACAAGTCTAAGCACGTTGCTTGTAAACAAGTTTTTGATTTCATAAATGGTAAGGATCCATCAACAAAGAGCTGCCGCAGAGGGATATTTGCAATGTGTCGAGGTGGAATTCAATTGAATCGTCCTGAATAAATTATCTGTGTGTTCAGCTAGAGCAACCAGGAGGATGATTTGGAGGCTTGATAAGATTACAAGTGTTGGCCCCTTTGGAGGCCGGCAAGAGAAGAGGGGTGAATTGTCTTGAAAAAAAAATTAACCTTTTCTCGACTTATAACTAAATTAAGAATACTTGTAAACAAAAAAAAAAAGAGACTAATTAAACAGGAAATAGACATAAAGGAATTACTTGGTTTGCAATCAGAAGATTGCTAATTCAAGGAGAATGAAGCGCACTATCTGAAGATCTCCTTCGTACGGAGTAGCCTCTTACAGCGTTAACAACACACAAAGAAAAATAGAACAAACAAAAATGGATTACAAGTTGTTGTACAGTTTCTTGGACCAAGGCTATATTTATAGCCTTGGTCGGGGCGTCTGGAAGGGTTCCAGGCGCCTGGGAGGGGATAAAACTTTATCTCTTTTCTCATAAATCGCGTTTGACCACGATCTGGATAAAACCCAGGTCCGGGCGCCTGGAAGGGTTCTGGGCGCCCCGGACTGGTTCCGAGTGTTATACAGTTTCTTGGACCAAGGCTATATTTATAGCCTTGGTCGGGGCGTCGGAAGGGTTCCAGGCACCTGGGAGGGGATAAAACTTTATCTCTTTTCTCATAAATCGCGTTTGACCACGATCTGGATAAAACCCAGGTCTGGGCGCCTGGAAGGGTTCCGGGCGCCCCGGACTGGTTCCGGGCGCCCCGGACTGGTTCCGGGCGCCCGAACCAAGAAAGTCAACAGTGTTGACTTTTTCAATCCGGGCCATCTGCTCCGGTTCAACTCGCCTCGATTCGGGTCTTTCACTTTGACTCCGCTTGCTTGGGTGATCTCGGCCATCCAGAAAAAGGGCTCACCCATCTCGAGTTCTGGTCTTCTCCTCGAGCAGCCTTCCTCCTCGGTTTCTCGTCCCTCGAACGTCGCATATGTTCTTCTCGTCCATCGGTGTACTCTTCCACGGCACCTCGTCCTTCGGATGCACCGAGCCCGTCAGCTCTCTCCCCGTGTTCCTAAACTCCTACACACTTAGACACAAGTGTTAAACCAAACATGATCTAACTTAACTTGTTTGATCACATCAAAACACTTTGGGATTCCAACAATCTCCTTCTTTTTTATGTGAGCAACCTAAGTTAAGATAGAGTAAACTAATACAATGTAAAGATAATTTGCAAATAAGTGTAAAAAGACTTTTCAATTGAAAAATTAGATTATACCATACCTCCCCCTAGACTTAATATATATCATTCTCCCCCTTTGATCACATAAAAAATGGAGTTTCTTAACAAGTATAAGATTAACTTTAACACTTAAAAAAATTTGCAATAAATTAGAAAATTTTAAGTGTTAAAAAAATTTAAGTGAGAAAATTTTCTGGAAAAAAAAATTCTAATTAAGAAAATTTCTAAGTAAGAACAATTTAATTTTCTGAGTTAAAAATAAAATTTTTGTGCAACGAAATAAATAATTTAAAAAATATTTTTAACAGAAATAATTTAAATATTGAATTTTTATAAGTGAAATTTTTAGAATAAATTTCAATAAGTGTTAAGTCATTAACAAATATTGAAAATAATTAATTATTTTATGATTATCAGTTTGTCAATTAAATATTTAAATCAGAAATCAGCTTTCAGGTTGTGGCGAGACACTAGACCTTCTTGGTTATTGAATTATCAACCACTTCTAGACAAAGCTTTTAATGAATTCAAATATTCAATTTTCTACCTGAAAGCCCTTAGTCTTAATTAATTATTCTTTTAATTTAAACACATTTTTGGAATCCAATAGAGGTTCCTTCCTACAGGGTTAATCAGGTATTTTTTTAGGTACATAAGCTTTTGATATTTTTCTGATCTGACTTTTGTGAAACCTATATTACCAGTTTAATCCTCTATAGTTTCTAAAAGCAGAAATATTTTAATAAGTAGAATTTCTCAACTTTTCTATTTCTTCTTTTAATTTAGCATTTTCAAGTCTTACTTTATCAAAATCTTCTATCAGACATGATTTTGCTAAAATTCTTTTTATTTTTAAGTTTTCATTATTTAATTTATTATTTTTACTTTTTAATTTGTAAATAAATTTTCCCATAGATTTAATACCATAATAAAGCTGATCAGGAGGTAAGAGACATACCTCACTTATCATATCAGACTTGAAGCCTGACTCTCCCCCTGCTTCGCTGCATTCATCTGAAGTCGCTCCTGCTTCATCGATGCTAGCTTCTGATATATTTTGTCCTTCATAGCTCGCCATCAGTGTTAGTCCGGTATACTCTTGTATTTCGAACTCAAATGATGAACTATCGTCCCAAGTAGCTTCCAGATTCTTATGCTTCTTGGGTATCTTAATTTTATCCTTCTTGAGTTCTGGGCAATCCTCTTTTAAATGTCCTTCTTTTTGACACTGGTAGCAACGAACCTTTCTTCTATTTCTTGGATTTTTCTTATTCTGTATTTCTTTAAATTTATTAGATCTAAAGAATTTTTTGAAATTCCTTACCATATAATCTTCTTGATCTTCTTCTGAGTCTGACTCGGGTTCATCCTTCTTGGTTGTAGTTAGCGCCATAATCTGATTTGATTCTTTTGTTGTCCTGCACATCTGGTTTCATGTAATTCTAAAGTTGAAAAAAATTCCTCTAGGGTACTTACCTCCAGGTCCTTTGAGATGTAGTAGGTATCGATTATTGAGGTCCAATATGGAATCTTGGGAAAGGCATTGAGTGTGTAGCGTATCGTGTCCCGATTGGTTACCGTTTCTCCTAGGTTTTCGAGTTCGGTGATTAGTTCTTTTACCTTTGCGTGTAGATCAGCTACCTTCTCACCTTTTTCCAGACGAATATTTATCAATTTGTTCTGAAGTATATCTCTCCTTGCAAGTTTAGCTTCGGATGTGCCTTCGTGGAGTTCCAGGAATTTTTTCCAGAGTTCTTTGGTCGACGAGTAGCTTCTGATGTGGTTGACTTCTGGAGGCGGCAGCACGCTCAGCAAGTGATATTCCGCCCAGTTATTTGCTACGGAATCATTTTGTTCTTTCTTCGTCCAAAGACTTTCTTCTTTTTCCTCTCCATTTTCATTCGTAGGAGCTACAAAATCATATTTTATTATTAAATAAATTTCAAAATCTATTTTCAGAAATACCTCCATACGACGTTTCCAGTGTGCGAAGTCTCCCTCGAATTTTGGTGGAACAATGCTTGGTCCGACCATTGGTTGCTTTGCTTTGGTCGGCGGTTAGTCCTTTTGAAGTGTGCTCGCTCTGATACCACTTGTTGATCCCTTTGGAGGCCAGCAAGAGGGGAGGGGTGAATTGCCCTGAAAAAAAAATTAACCTTTTCTCAACTTATAACTAAATTAAGAATACTTGTAATAAAAAAATAAGGAGACTAATTAAACAGGAAATAGACACAAAGGAGTTACTTGGTTTGCAATCAAAAGATTGCTAATCTAAGGAGAATGAAGCACACTATCTAAAGATCTCCTTCGGGCGGAGTAGCCTCTTACAGCGTTAACAGCATACAAAGAAAAGTAGAACAAACAGAAATGGATTACAAGTTGTTGTACAGCTTCTTGGACCAAGACTATATTTATAGCCTTGGTCGGGGGCACCTGGAAGGGTTCTAGGCGCCTGGGAGGGGATAAAACTTTATCCCTTTACGCATAGATCGCGTTTGACCGCAATCTAAATAAAACCCAGGTCCGAGCGCCCGGAAGGGTTCCGGGCGCCCCAGACTGGTCCGGGCACCCAGACTAAGAAAGTCAATAGTGTTGACTTTTTCAGTCCGGGCCCTCTACTCCGGTTCAGCTCGTCTCAATCCGGGTCTTCCTCTTCGGCTCCACTTGTTTGGGTAATCTCGGCCATTCGGAAAAAGGGCTCACTCGAATCCAAGTTCCGGTCTTCTCCTCGAGCAGCCTTCTTCCCCAGTTTCTCATCCCTTGAACGTCGCGTACGTTCTTCTAGTCCACCAGTGTACTCTTCTGTGGCACCTTGTACCTCGGACATACTGAGTCCGTCGGCTCTCTCCCCGTGCCGTCATTCTCGCTAGCCGCATCTTCTGCTCGACTTCCTGTGCTCCTAAGCTTCTGCACACTTAGACACAAAGGTTAAACCAAACATAACCTAACTTAACTTGTTTGATCACATCAAAACACTTTGGGGTTCCAATAACAAGAACATCTAATTCCAATTGGGATCGCCAAATTGTTACTAGCAACCCTAGGTTTTGGATTTGAGAGCCAATAGTATCTTTTTCCTAGGACCCTGCAAGTGCAAGTGCAAGTACAGGAATGAGTTGAAGCACAAAGAAAGTTATGATAGCACAATTTGCATGCGACTTTCTCAAAATCTTAAATCCAAACATTTTTTTTAAAAAAAAAGACTTGGAGGTAGTTAGTTGTTATTGTTCAACATGTGTGTTGATTATAGGAAAATCTGTAATTAATTATTCATGTCGCAGAAACTAAGAATGCTTCTATGTGGAAAAAACATGGGAACTGAATGATAGGACATATAAGGGCGGGGTCCGATAAAACTAGGTAGTCAGAAGTTAAGGGGACATGACAGTCAGAAGTCAAGAGGGCGTGGCAGTCAGAAGTCAAGAGGACGTGTCAGTCGGAAGTCAAGAGGATGTGGCAGTCAGAAGCCAAGGGGACGTGACATTTCGGAAAATTAGGTAGGACCGGCGGAGGACATCAAGGACAGGGCACCCGATAGGGTTTTTCACAGACCGAGATTCCAGAGTTGCAATATCTAGGGTGGAAGTGCAAGGGCAATCGGGCTACTGCCTGACTCACTCCAACTGGTCGGGTTTTCTCTCAGTTCAGCCTACATATCCCGGCTTGGACCTCCCCGTAGGCCAGTTCTTTCTAGTCCAAGCTTCCTTAATCACACCCAGGAGGGACAAAGGGCACTACATAACAACATAGACAGGAATCGTAATAGCCTGGTAGAGAGAATAACTATTGTATGCCAAGAAATATTCCAATGGTCAACAAACATCCGCAAGTGGAACTTTCTTTCCTTCCACAAAAAGGTGTCACGCGTCCTCCCTTACTAGACTGGTTCTGACACTCGACATTCCCTGACATCAGTCAGGTTTCAAAGGTACTCACTGTCATATAAAAAGGGAGGTCCTCTCCATTGTGCAGGTACGCTCTCTCACCTATTCGTACTTGTCTTTTATTTTTTTTCCTTTTTCGTACATTATTCTTTTGGGGAAAAAATACCTGACTTGAGTGTCGGAGGCTCTGCTCCGGGGACTTTTCCCTTAGCTTTTTGCCTCTAATGTTTCGTGTGCTCATCTGCGTGTGTGCAGAGCTCAAGTACCTCCAGTTAGGTCATCCTCGTCAGCCATTGTCACATGAGGGTCCGTGTTGGTAGGTGCATACAAGAAAAGCATCCCAGTCACCCCTCCATCAACTCCAGCGACAGCTCGTCCGACCTTCATCTAACTCAGATTCTGGATAGGATCAATTTGGCGTTGTATGTGGGAACTTCCTTAACCTGTTCCGAAGCGTGAAGATGAAGGACATTGGAAGAATCAACGTTATCATGATGGCAGGGGAATATGAGTTGTTCAAGGAAGCCAAGAGACGAGCAGCTTCTGACAAATGAACCACCGCTTCATGACCGCACAAAATGCCTGAAGTTTCTAAGGATCGGACGACATTTTCAATAGAGGGTCTAAAAGAAAGCAGCCTAAGGAGTTTCCCCGACCTTTTATAGAGAGCCCGACCTGGATTATTATCGTCGGGGCCCGGATTGCTATAACAAGAAAGAGCAACCGCAGGCTTCCATAGCAGAAAGCTCCCCGCCCAAGGATTCCAAAAAAGGAAAGGTCATAGTCCAAAGGGAGGAGCCTTGAGTGGAGCTCGAGGAGCCAGTGCCCTTTTCGCTAAGGGTACTCGAGGAGAAATTGCCGAAGAGGTACAAGTCCCCAGCTATCGAAGAATATGACAGTAGCAAGGATCCGGAGGATCACCTCTGGAAGTTTTGAAACGCGACGTTGTTGCACTAGTACAACGATGCCATCAACTGTTGAGTGTTCCTGAACACTCTGTCTAGCTTGACATAAAATGGTTCGATGGATTGCCAAATGAATCCATCACTTGCTTCCAGGACTTCAAGACCACTTTCCTGCGTCACTTTGCTAGCAGCCGGAAGTATCAAAAGACAGACCACTGTCTCTTCGCCCTCAAGCAAGGGTTTACAGAGCCCTTGAGGAGCTATATCAAAGGCTTAAACCAGGTGGCACAGGACGTTTCGTCCGCTACCTCAGAGATATTGATGAGCGTCTTCTCCCATAGATTGGTAGAAGGGGAGTTCTTCCGAGATCTCATCCAAGACCCGGTGAAAAAATTCGATGAGATGCTAGTAAAGGCCGCTAGTTATATTAATGTGTAAGAGGCTCAGGTGGCTTGAAGGAAAGCAGACAAGGCGCCAGCTTTTGTTAATAAATCAAAGAAGAGGCCACCCCAACGGTCAGCTCAACCTCTTCCCCGTGCCCGGGAGGCCCAACCACCTTTCCCGCCCGGTTAGGATGCCCGTCCAGCCCAATGTGTAGCAGCTGTCCAGGCCCCTAGGCCTGGTCAGTGGGGTCCGTGTTGCTACACTTACCATCAGTCCCACACCCATGCCACCAACGACTGCTTCCAGTTCGCTCGTGACTCCTAGTGCGCAGCTGAGCTGGGCCTACCTACACCTGAGCTTGCTCCTCAACTCCAGAGGTTGGTAGATGACCAATGGGTCGTAGCAGGTTAGGCAGGTGGACCTCGACCGGACCATGCCGGGTAGGGTATTCAGCAACCTGGTCGAGGCCAAAAACTAGGAGAAGCCCGGAAGGAGGAGAACAGGGGCAATGCTGGCATCTGAGAGATTGATATGATCTTCGGAGGGCCCACCGATGAAGATGCAACTAGGGCCCGGAAATCTCATGAGCGTCATCTGAAGGTACACGCCATAGGATGCAGCTAGGAACAGGTTGTTGGGCTCATCATCAATTTCGGGTCGTAAGATTTGGAGGGGCTGGAGCTTCCCCATGATGATGCTTTAATAATTAAGGTTGTCATAGCTAACAGTCGCGTGGCCAGGGTTTTCGTGGATACCAGGGGCTCTGTCAACGTGTTGTTAAAGACTACATTCGAAGGCATGCAGATCGACACTAATGAACTGCAGCCTATGGCCACTTCATTGTATAGCTTCACTAGTAATGAAATGAGGCCTATGGGTCAGATCAAGTTGGTCATATCTCTAGGAAGCGAACTCCTGGTAAGGATGCGGAGGAGCACTTATATAGTGGTGGATTCCCCATCCTCATACAACGTCATCTTGGGTAGATCGGCGCTGCACGAGTTTAGGGCGACAGTCTCCACTTTTCACCAGAAGATTAAGTTTCCTGTGGGAGATCAAGTCAGGGAAGTCAGAGGTGAGCAATTGGTCTCCCGCAGGTGTTACGTAGATATAGTGAGGGTGGAGGCCCGCAAAGCGCAGAGAATCTAGGATGGCGGTGTCCACGTTATTCAAGAAGAACCACTCCCCACAGCAGAGGAGCTCATCCGTTGGGAGGAGGTTCAGGTATATCTCGAGCGTCCGGAGAGTATCACCTGCATATCTAGTGACCTACTTGTAGAGATCAAAACAGACCTAGTTCAATGCCTAACTCGTAATAGTGACGTCTTCGCTTGGTCCCCTGAAGAGCTACTTGGGGTCCAAGCGAAGTTCCATCAGCCATTTTTTTAAACATATCAAATTTTTAATTTTTTGAATAGTGAAGTTCCATCAGCCAGTTTCATCCAAAAGTAGCTGATGGACCTAGAGAACTCAAAATAATTTCAAACGAAGACCTATGCACTCATCTAATACTCCTGAATATATTTATGCCTCAAACAACAATGTGATATGTTGGGACCGATTATGTAGCTAGAGGGGGGGTGAATAGCTCAGTGTACTCGTCTTGCTCTTCGTTGCTTGTTTCTTCAAGATATGTAGCGGAAAATATAAAGAAACAAAATACACAACGCTAACAAGA